>NC_143511.1:16208846-16461346 GCF_031878675.1 Megascapheus bottae
ACTCTTGCCAGTGCTGTGAAGACACTGAAACATAGCTTCAACCAGAGAGGGAATTCTCTAGGGAACACTTCAAATTCTCAAATTCCAGTGCACCCATGACTAAGATCAAAAAGTGGGACATATAAGTAATAAATGTCTCTAATAATAAGGAGACAAACTGGTACAACACAATCTCTTGGAGAGATTGCTGTTACCCTTGATTGATGGGTCATCAACTTGGTTTACATAAGCATAACCACTTTCAGAAAAAAGTGAGATCATCTATAACTACTTGGAAAGCAAAGATTGAGGACTGTGACTTGAGTTCACCTGAAGAAAAAGAAAATGAGATTTTCCTCATTCTAACCAACAAGTTACTTTCTGTAGTCCCAAGCACAAGAAATATTGATAAGAGGGTCAGAGCCCAAGGCCAGTCTGCCCCTCATCCCAAATAAAGTGAGATTGTATTCTGAAAAAAAATAACTAAAGAAAAAGAAAAAGATTAGGGACATGGTTTAATTAATTCAGCACCTATCTACCAAGTGTGAGTTTTAATCTCTATCAACCCCTTCAAAAAAGGGAATGTATCGTTGCTGTATAACATGTCTTCCCAAATATTTGCTTGGTGATAAAGCTGACCACATATGATATTTTTTAAAAAGCCAGATTTGCTGGCACCAGTGATTCATGCCCATAATCCTAGTTACTCTAGAGGCTGAAATCTGAGGATCTCAGTTAAAACTAACTTGGGCAGGAAAGTTCATGAAATTCATATTTCCAATTAACCACCAAAAAGTTGGATGTAGAGCTATTGCACAAGTGATAGAAAAGAAAGCTTAGGGATAATATTCATGTCCTTAGTTTAAGCTCACATAGCGAATCATATTGATGAAAATCAGTTTTAAAGATGATCAAAGTGACAGAACATAATGAATTAACTTTAATTAGAGACATAAAAAATGAAAAAAGGAAATGCCAGATATGAGAAAAATCTTTTTAAACAATCAAAGGGTGTTCTACAATTGTAAGAATGTCTACAACTAAGAAATAACTGAATATTAGGTGAGTTACAAAATCGCCAATATATAGAATTGTCAAGAAATAAGATTCAAGCCAGGCACTGGTGTCTCAGGTCTGTAATCCTAGCTATGCAGTAGACTGAGATCTAAAGATCATGACTGAGAACCAACTCATGCACCCAAGACTGAGAGACACTTATCCCCAATTAGCACTGTGGCACAAGGTGGTAGAGTGCTAGCCTTGAGCTGAAGAGCTCAGGGACAGTGTCCAGGCTGAGTTCAAGCCCGGTCATTGACAAGGAAAACAAAGAAGGAAAGAAGGAAAGAAAGAAAGAAAGAAAGCGAGAAAGAAGTAAAGAGAAAGAAACAGAGAGAGACAGAGAGATGGAGAAAGAGGGAGGAAGGAAGGAAGGAAGGAAGGAAGGAAGGAAGGAAGGAAGGAAGGAAGGAAGGAAGGAAGGAAGGAAGGAAGGAAGGGGGAGGGAGGAAGGAATAGATGGGAAAAAATAGATGGGAAAAACCCAGAAAACTTCATAAAATTCTTATAAGTCAAACAGTACATCTATAATGATAAGCCCAAACAAAGGGACAAAAGGTAATTGGAAAATTAACAAATATATATTTTCCATCTGAAAGATTTGGAAGCTCTTTAAATGTCAAACAATACAATCTCAAATTCTTCTCACCTGGCCATATTGCATTCCAACTGCTATTAGCCAAAGATTAACTTTTTTTTTTAATTATAGGAACAGCTAGAGATTAAGAAATACATTTTGTTCAGTAGGATAATAAAAAAGATACCTGACTTCACAATTAAAATTGCCACTTGAAAACAACAGGATGGTGGGCCAGGAGTTTGGCCTAGTGGTAGAGTGCTTGCCTAGCTTGCACAAAGTCCCAGGTTCGATTCCTCAGTCCCACATACATAGAAAAAAGCCAGAAGTGGTGCTTGGCTCAAGTGGTAGAGCTCTAGCCTTGACAAAGCCCAACGACAGTGCCCAGGCCCTGAGTTTAAGCCCCAGGACTGGAAAACACATACACACACACACACACACACACACACACACGATGGTATATTTGAAGAGTATAAATGAGTACAATAACAACCTAAAAAATGTCTTTAAAAGATCATTATGTTGGTATAAAATATAATCCAAGAACTCAGGATAAAGGGGTACAGGAAATTTTTTATATAAATAGGAAATATAAAAACAAAATTAACTAAAACGTGGCTATAATTATACTAAGCGTAAATGTACTGCTCAAAGTAATTAAAAGGCAGAGATTAGATAATGTCATTACATATATACAGTCATAAAAATACCTTACAATTGCAATTAAGAGAAATACAGTAAAGGAATGGACATAAATATGTTGTGCTGATATTAAGTATAAGAAACAGGAGTAAGCCACCACACCCAGCTAGCTAATCATTGCGTTTCTTACCAAGAAGCATCTTAATTGGGTTTATGCAGGATTGACTATTTGCCTGACTCTTAGTTATTTCCTCAGGATTTACAGCCACAAACCTGTTCACACCTGTGTTGACTTTACTCTTCTACTTGTGAACACACAGAGAAAATTCCAGCACTAGGATGTAGCTGTAGACTCCCTCTGAGCATGCGCAAAGCGGCGTTGCCATGGAGAGCTCTCTGTCAGCCTCCTTGCTACAGAAGAACCTAATGACAAGGGATATGGCTTTTACTTATGCCTTCCCATCCCCTGATAATCAGCAATGGCAGGCTCTGGATCATAACAGTAGAATTCAGCAGGGTAATTTCCCACTGTACGTGGCGTGACTGTGCCATCAGGCATAGATCTTACTGAGCATTTATCTTCTCATGTATGCCACACAAATATAAGGCTATCACTCTCTGGAACAATAAACTTTCTCTGCCTATGACACAGTCACAGTAGATGCCACCAGTTGATAATATTTCTGAATGATAGGACTGAGATTTCCTGGCCAGGTTAAAACACAAAGCAGGACAGACAAAAAATGAAACAAGACCAGATTTTTCTCTCAGTCTCTTAGCTGCATCATATTCTAAACTCAGTGTAATGGGTAAGGCACATGGTCAAAGATTATTGATTCAGATTGTCTGGCAAACCTGGTCTCATCTGTTTTGTCAAAGAGAAGAATTATTGAAATAACAGATCTGCTTTACTTTTATTTTGAAAGAACCTAATATTGCTTTAATGATAGTAATGATTAGTAGAATCATAAAGATTGATTTATAAGCCAAGGATTGTATTTCAGTTTTTAAACAAATTATTAATTATTCCTTCCCTATAATGACACTTGTGTTGTTATTGTTATCTATACCATTGCACAGAGGAAGAAACTGAAGCACAGAGAATTTCAGTGCCTCACCCATTGCCATAGAACTGTCAATGGTGGAACTAAAACTAAAACTCTGATTGTCCTGACCCAGAACACATGATGTTTGCTTTTGTGCTCATCTATCTTATCACACATTGTCACAAATATGGTCAGCTGAGCAATGGTTGGTTAGTTGGAAAGAAATTCGCATCAAGAGCAGAATTGCAATGCTTGGAATGCAAATATGGGCTCAAATCTCAGAACCCTCAACTGTGTGTCACTAACACCCTGAGGTTTGTAGTATGATTGTTTTCACTTAAAATTGCAAATGCTATTACAAATAAGTAAGAAAGGCATTGCAAGATAAATCTTTTAACACTATCATCAAAGTGTAAAAAGTCCCTGAATTGCACTGAACTAGAGGAGATTTCAACAAACACTAAGATCCTTTGATATGCTTTTAGCTGACCTTTGTTCATAGTACTGACCTAAAAACCACCTATGAATTCATTGTCAATGTTAGCCCTTGTTATCTCCTTTAAAGGCAAGAATTGCAAGAGATAATCTGCAGTATGCAGACCCATTAGGTTTGCATAAAATTCTTCATTAGTGACTGACTGTCTCCAATTTGGGGAAGAGATGGGTTCACAATTTATCATTTTTCATGTACCTTATCACCATATTAACCAACCCCTAAAAGGCAATGATGTAGTTCCTTAGGCCCTGGCAGGCAAGAATACTGCTCAGACTTACTTTAGAACATAAATAGGGAAAAGAATACGTGAGAAGAGCCAACAATCCACCAGACCCATCCTTCCAATGTCTTTCCCTAACATCCTCCTCCTCCTCTTCCTCTTCCTCCTCCTCCTCCTCCTCCTCCTCCTCCTCCTCCTCCTCCTCCTCCTCCTCCTCCTCCTCCTCCTCCTTCACCATAAAGAACTATGCACAATCAAGTTGGGCAATGCAATGCTTATAATCTTACCACTTGGGAAGCTGAGGTAGGAAAAATGTGAGGTTGTAGACCACCTGAGCTACATAGCAAGAAAAAAAAATCCTTTAAGAGATTGCCCTTTTATTCTCATGACAGAGCTGATCACCTTCCTAGCCACACACCACCAACTGCACAACAAGGATGACTACTATCGGGGCCATGATGAATTTATATAAAGATGAACTCCTGTCCAAAATCATCGAACCTAGAGCACATATATTGGGAAATGAATTTGAGAAATGACAGGAATCCATTGACTATGTGAGGGCCCAGGAGGTCAACTATTCCTATTGCGTATGTCTCTTTAAGGGGTGGGGGGAGGGGAACGGGGACATAAACATGATAATGTGTGAGAAGTAATGCACCTTCTACTTAACAAATGTAATTATAACCCCTCTATACATTACCCTGACAATAAATAAAATAAACATACATAAAAAGTAATTATTTTTCCAGTGTGGCTCACACCTGTTATCCAGCTACTGGGGATGCTGAGATCTGAGGACGTCAGGGCAGGTAACACTATGATACTCTTACCACCAATAAATTACTAACAAGAAGGAGAAGGAGAAGACCATGTCAGAATTGGCTCTATGGTTCAGTGGTAGTATGCTTACATTGAGCAAAGAAGCTCAGAGAGAAGATCCAGAGTTTAAGTCCCAGGACAAAATCAAAAATGGTATTTTGAGATTGGCTTTGACACTTTTGTCCAAAATGACCATAGAACATAGCCCTCCTCCTGTCTCTGCATCTAAAGTATCTGGTGTTACTTGTGTGAACGACCATTGTTTTTCCCAAGCTTCTCTTAAACAAAGATCCTCCAGGCTCTGCCTTCTGAGCAAATAGAGTGACATGTATGTGCCATCAAACACACAAAGACATATATATCACATGGCTGAAGTTTTGCACAGCAAGGTAAGGCAAGTTCAGGGAATTTTCTCCATTAGCATTGCTATGAATTCTATTAGTTAATATTTCTGTGGTAGATATGCAGGTAATTATCCAGGATAGTTCCATCTAAGGAAAACATGTGGGCCGACCATATCTGAGGACCACTGAATCTGCTGTGTACTGTCACCATCGGTACCAATTTCTAGAGAAGATCTCTGTAGAACTGGCAGTGAAATGAGCGTGGCAAGTAGAAATTACCTGTTCATTACCTAGAGTTTCATTCTTTTCTACTGTGCAATACAAGTGACATAGTATTTTCTTAGTAGTCTTTGATGTAAAACTAACAACAATCAGTTAAACACAGCTAGTGTTTCCTTCAACTTTCAGATGCTTGGAAGGTAACTGCTGATCTGCTTCCAATTTTGCCCTTTAGTAGGGGGTTCTTGTGAGACTTGAGGGAAGGGAGCGACTACCAGTGTTGGAAGTGAGTCCAGGGGGAACAGGAATGCCTTAACATCTGAACAGAGATGTCTCTTTGAGCAAGGTGTGAAGGGGGCATGGTGTGTGTGCCCTAAACCTAACAGTGTTGAAATAAATTGTAGGAATTGCAGTTCTTGTCTTTTCCTTTGTGTTTTTTTACCATGTTCCTACACTATATACTTTTAGGTTGTCTCTAAAACTGGATCTTTAAGTCATTTGCTTTATGACTTGGGAAAAGGTAATGAGCTGTAAAGAGCTAATGTATTGTTAAGGAAGAATATCAAACTAATTATGAAGCTAATTTCCAGCTTATGTTCACTTAGTTTGGGAATAAAACCATTAATATTTACAGAGCAGTTTTGAGATGTGTATGTATGACCCATAGTTTACAACCCATTGGTTTAGAGTATTGTAGGTTAGGTAGCCCAGCCTTTGATGAGGTCATAACTCACCCATCACAACAGCTCAGGGAAGTTATTCAACCTTGTAGTGTTCCATTTCACCACTGGAAAAATAAAGGCATGACTTTACTTACCTTAGAAGGATGAGAGGTGGAAAGATTTTATATATGCAAAGTGCTTAGCAGCACTTTAGTAAGCCCTTTAGCATTGGTCTTACTGTCATTGCTAGAATACCCTGTTATTCTTAGGTTTCGCAGCATCCCTGACTTGCTTATTTTCTACCACCTATTCTCCACATCCAACTTAAGATTTCTGTCAAATCCTGCAAGGCTGTTTTGCAGATGTTTTATATCCTTGTATCTGTTCGTCACAGCAAATGCGAAAGACATTATAGCTCGGTGTAATCTGTAAGCCAGGGTTTAGATTTTTCTCCCATCTCTTCATGTTTTGTGAACAGATGTGTCTGAAAGACTCCATGGGGCTCTCAGCAGGCCCTGTGTAACTCTAAACTACCATGCACACATGTTTTTCTTCCAGGACCCAAAAGAATATAAAGTAGGACATCTTTATTTCAGGGACATAAGACTTGCATACTGTTAACTAGCTGAATGTACAAAAAGAAAAAAAAAAGAAACACAAACAAAAAAGACAATGGAGAAATGTCTTATAGTCTCCTGAGAAATACAAAGAAGTCTAAGACATAATTGATACATTTCTCATCATGTAGACCTTTCTATTGTGCAAGTTTTTTCACCATAAACACGTTTTGTAAGTAAAAGCAATAATCCTGTAACTAGACTATCAAGTTCTCCATCTCACGAATATCAAACATGTGAAAAAGAAAAAAGCTAAAATACGTCTTTTTGTTGCAGACATCACTCCAATTCTCTCCACTGCTCTTCTCTTCTGAACATAACATGGAACTTGGAGAAGTTATTTCTAATCACTGGCATAGACTGAGTAACAAGCACTGGACAAGTCAAGTCTGGCTATTGTATTGAACTAAATCTGTGACAAGCAGACATTCAAACCTCAAGGACATCATTTAGGTGAGTCTTTGACCTGTGTCATCGTCCATGAAGTAGAACAAGGGGAGAAAGCAGAAAGGGCTAAGGGCAAACAAAATTCTGGGTATACCAAAGCATGTCCTCACTTAATGCCACTGTAACCCAGAAATGAATTCCCATAGAAGACTGGGATCTATCTTAGGAGATTTAAGAGAGTGTCATGGTTTTTAGTGTCTGAATAACAGTGATTCAAGTACAACCTAACAGTAACCTGTCAGGGATATACTGTACAAGGGAATTATTCCCTAGCCATAAAGATAGACATGACCATTTCCAGTTCATATACTTGCAATTTTAATTAAATCATTAACCCCAGCCATCATTAGGAGGGGCCACAAATAACTCCAGATTCATCCTTCTACTCATGAATTCTTTTATAACCTCAATCAACAAATCTGGAGTGAATGCTATATGCCAGAACGTGTTTCAAGGCTGGTATAGAACAAAGAATAAGAAAGATAATTCTCTGCTACCACAAAGTTTGCATCATTTGATAAATATAACACCAATAGAAAACACAAACAGACAAAACCAGTACTAAAGCTTGAACTCAGGGCCTACATGATATCCCTTTCACTTCTTTGCTCAAGGATAGCATTCTAGCACTTGAGCCACACACAGTTTCACTTCTGGATTTTGGCTGGTTAATAAAAGTCTGTCTCATGAACTTTCCTGCCAGGGTGAGCCTCACACTACAATGCTCAAATCTGAGTCTCCTGAGTAGCTAGGTAGGAATAAACAGGCATGAGCTACTGTAGCCCTGCATGAGAACAAAGAGATGCAATACAAGTTTAAGTCACAAAATATTATATAAATTTACCCTTCTTGCTTTGTGATTCCAGCTACACATAAGTTTAAGCAGGGAGTTAGACATGTATACCATCTAAAGGTGAGATGGCATTAGTGATTTTTGCCTTGCTCCATGGACAAGAGGAATAGAATTAAACTTTAGTCGTGATCATTATGATGGTGATGGTGATGGTGATGATGACAATCATGATGACGATGAAGACAAGGACGAGAACTAAAACAGTGAAGCTGAAGCTAGTGTTGGTGGTGATAAGGTTGGAGCCCAGAGTCTTGCTCATGCTAGGAAATCCCTCTCTTCCTGAGTCCCATCCTCAGGCTCTCAACAGTTTTACTCAAAACACTTAACTCTAGTCATCTCTGGAAGACATTTAACAGAAGGGTATAGAGTTCTCCCTAAAGTATGGGGCAAAGAAGCAAAAGTATGTTGTGTGTCTGCCATATGAACTCCGTGTATCACAGTCAAACATTAACTGGAACTCAGCCCTGATGAATAGTTTGCCAGCAGTCCAGTTTTTAAAGCTTTGGATTTCTGTCCATTCATTTCCAGTTGTGTTTATGTCTCTCACTTAAGCAGTTTTCAACAAACTTCTGTGGTTCTTTTGATGTAGTCAATGTGCAGGTGTATGTCTGACTGTGCCAGGGATCTTGTCCAGATTTAGTCTTTATTGCTAAAACAGACATCACTGAGTCTTTGAATCACAGCACAGGTCATATTTGTTCTTGTGTTAGGTAGGCCAATTTTCCTCCAGCTAAAGATACTTTAAAATTATGTCTCCCAACTTACTCCCCCGCTTTCCCCCACTGCTTATGCTAAATAATTCAATGCACGATTCCAAAAGTGAGTGTGTCACCCAAGCCATCTCTCTAGTCTTCCAGGGTGAGAGAGAAGGTTGAAAATGTAGGAGGAAGTGATAATCCAACAGTCTTTAAGAAACCCCCGCCTGTCTCCCTAAGCAGAACGAGATAATCTCTGTGTATAAATCAAGAGTTTCTTTTTTTCTTTTTCTTTTATTTTGCATCTTGAAACAGGCACAGCATTTGGAAAGACTATTTAGGCAAAGGAGTAAAAGAATTCATTGCAGCTCATCCCTGTCTAATCTCTCCCAATCTCAGATTCTGCGACAGTGTGCAATTACCCATTGGAAAAATCCATGTTTACATCATGCATTTCTGAAGAACTGCCCGGGAAATAGACATACTCCACCTAATTCTAATCTAGTGAATGATATATTATTAATATGACCTCTGTAGATCCTGGAAAGTATCTTTCCTGAGTGAAATGTCCTGAATAGCTTCTCTTAACCATAGCTGGCAGTTATCACATCAGCACATCAGCCAGGTAGTTTGTATGCTTCCTCAGAAAGTTGTTGCCTGGGGGAAAGCATTTTCCAAATCTCTCACAGGTGTCAAAGAGAGAATAGCAAAAAGGAAAGGAACTGAATTTTCCTATATGAGCTCCATGGATGACACTTGTCACATATAAGCTGTTTTTTTGATACTAGTTCATTTTACCAAAGCAACAACTACAACAACAAAAATAAGCCCCCGTTTATCCTAGAGGATTAATTTGGTTAAACTTGATATATTAGTTTGTACTGGCTTAATATTTTACTCCAAATGTCATATTATCTTCTTTTATCTTTTATTTATAGTCATCTTCGTATTCATTTCTCAACTGAAGCAAGGACTTCAGGGAGAGCGAGCATTGATTGCTGATTTTTTTTCTTTCCTTTTTTTGTAATGCATACTTTTAGACCCTTAAGAAACTGCAGTGACAGATTTTTTTTTTAAAGAAGAAAATGTAAGACTGTGATTGTAGATTCTTTTTAACCTGTGGAAGATAGAATCAGCCTTTGTCACCAAGTGGGTGACTTAGTTTTAAATAAAATCACCATCTTTTTTCCCCCTAAGTGCATTTCTCTGGAAGACATAACACTTAAACAGAACACCTGAGGTAGCTGACTTCAGGTTATTAACAGTGAGAGGGAAGAGGCGCTTTAAAAAAGGCTTTAATGATGCAGGAGATGAGAAATTAAACGTTTATTGGCACGAACAAATGAATTCATAGATAGAACTTAGAGTCAAGGCCAATAGATGGATAATTGCATTTTGCAGCATCTAAATGTCAACTAGTTGTCTTGACGCACAGCTAAGAGAAGTTGCAAATCAAGATGCTCAGAGAACTCAGCTACCATTTGGTCACTTCTTTTGCTCATATCCAAGTGGAGAGTAGGAGAGAATGGAATTTAAAGCAGAGAGGACTCAGTGGTACCCAGAAGCTCTGTCCTTGACTTATGCGCATATATGAATGCATGCACCAGTACCCAAATAAAGATTTCAGAGATGTCAACTAAATTAACCTGTGACTCTTAAATTTTGACTCGCATTTCTGGGTTCAGTTGCTATTTCCTTATTTTTTTTCCTCTAACTGGTACTCTCCTGAAGACAACAGGCATTTCCCTCTTTCTTTCCTGAACTCCCCGTGAGTTCTTGATTATTGGTTCCTTCTTTTCCTCATCTACAGGAAAATTGTGGCTAATGTTCTCTGTGGTGTGGCTGAGTCAAAGTGTTATAAAAATGCTTCATGGAACTCTTTGGAAGAAATGCTATTATCTTTTACTGCTTCAGGCATCACTTCAAATTAGTATTCTTCTAAGAAAAGCCCAAGAGAGCACAAAAATGAGCTTTATTCAGAGGCCGTGTGTGATTTGAAGTAGCGTGATTTTGAAAAAAATGGGATCAAACATTAGAAATGAGTGAGGCCTTTTTGCAGTTTGGTCCCTAATATGCTACCTGTGAAACTTGACCATACCACTTAGCCTTGTGGCCTTCTCTTTTCTCCTGAAATAAATGAGATGATAGACAAATAATCCTTGTAGTCTCTTAGACTCCATAAACTATATGTTATAGGAAAAAGAAAGGCCACTAATTGAGTAATGTTTCTCTCTTTGTCTATATCACTTAATATAATGAAATCATTATCACATTGCAGTAAGATCTGTCTTTCACAAACAATGTGCAGAAAGGGAGTTAGAAGGCCTTTAGAGGGTTAATTTGCTTAGCTTTTGGTTTAGACTCCTCAGGCACATTGTGTCCTACCTTAATATTTTACACGGTAAGCCATATCATCTTTTATCTTTTATTTATAGTGATCCTCATATTAGTTTCTCAATACTGGTTCGGCAGGAGGGACAAGTCATTGATCTTCCAATTTATCTGCTACTCTTACATATCCTGAGGTCGAAGCAGCCTGGAGAGATTGATGGACCACTGGCGCCCGCCCCAGCAGCTGTGCGTTCCTCATGCATGGAAATCAACCACAGGAAACCAAGAGTTGACAACTGGCAGCGATACCAGTCACCTCCGTAATAAATATAACAGGGCATTCTTTAATAATTGAGCGGAGTGTCTGAGATGTGGTAATGCGAAAGCTCCTGTGTGAGCATACAGTTTGGGATGGACAAGTGGGATGGACAAGTGGGTCTATTTTGAAACAAGGAATTAGGTGCTGGAGGCTGCTTCTAAAAGTCAGTTTTCCAGACAGCACACATTCTTATTCCATATTCCATCATCCTCAACGAGTTTTGACAAATGCTTTTGTAAAAAAAAAAAAAAGTTCTTCCTTCCTTTGCTACACAACCAGATCATTTTCATGCAACTGTTTTTCAAACTCTGCAAGGAAAACAATACAGCCTCAAGTCACAGTCGTTACCCAGCAATGTATGCAGCCTTCGTCACCTATACAAGGTTATTAGTGTCTAATACTCATGTCCTAAACGTTGAAACAATGTGAGTCCTTAAACTCTGGGAGTGTGGTGTGTATGCGTGAGTGTGTGTGTGTGTGTGTGTGTGTGTGTACACACACCACACACCTTTAATGGAGCTTGAACTCAGTGCTTCGCGTTCTCTCTTTACTTCTCTGCTGGCACTCTCCCGCTGGAGCCAAAACACTACTTTTGGAATTCTGTCATTTCATTGGAGATAAGAGTCTCACTGCACTTTTCATCCTGGGCTCGTTTTGAGCCTCCTTTTCTTTAAAAAAAACTCTTAGCCTCAATGGTAGCATGGTAGCTAGGATTACAATGGTGAGTTTCCAGCAGGCAGTCACAAATTGATTCCTCAAGGAAGGCCTTCATTCCCTTCAATGGCTGAGCAGTAACCTCCAACAGCAACAGGCCTGGTTGCATCTTTCCTGACTCCACTTTTTGACAGCTGTTTAACTTGAACTAGTTGCCTCTTCTCCTCACCAGCTGCTCAACCTGCAGTTGCTGCTTAAATCCAGATGTTGCAGATTTATTTGATCAGCAGCCTTGTGTCAATCTGGATTAAAACCTACCTATGGGGACATGTTTCTCCTGTTACTTTTTTGGTGTGTGTGTGTGGCGGGGAGGGGCGGGGGGAACCCGGAGGTTAAGTGCAGGCAAGTGCAGAGTTTCCTCTAAGACAAGTGTTAGGATGTTGCAGTGGCAGAATAGGAAAAGATCCTGCAGGTGTGGTTGTCCTGAAGCTGTGTGGAGGCTAAAGCCTTCTCATTAGCACACTGTGAAAATCCTCCCTCTCCTGGCAGCTCCTCACAGGCCTACCCTATACACTCACCTATTATCTCTACATTAAAAAAATAATAGAGTAACTGATAATGCCCTCCAGGGATAAATGGAAACTTCAAGCTGCTCAGAAATTTCAGGCACACACAGAATTGCCAGGCAACTATTTACTTCGAAGAAAAAAGTGCTAACAGAGATTCTGAGTGCACACTGGGTTCAGGCAATGTTATGATTTTCACAGATAGAATCTCACAAAGGGTTCTACCCAGCATGTATTTTATCTTTCTGTGATGAACAGGGGCTGAGTGGATCCCTGGAACACAATAAATATATCAATGACTTAATCTCACACAGAAACATTGTCTGATAAAACTCCACAGACAATAAAAGGGTGTAATTTCTCCAGGAGGAATACAGTGTATACATTTAAAAGAATTGTTTCTTTGCCTATCCATGCTAAACACCAAACACTGTTTTCTTCTTTCAATCTCTAATTCATCCTCATTCCCACTTATTTATAAGTATTAATAAGAAGAATTTAAATGGCATAGGAATTTTCCCCATAGGAAATGAGATCAAAATGTAATATTGTCTTTTTTGTGTAAAAGTATTTTTTTTTGCTTGGGGATGGGTGGCTCATACCTATAATCCTAGCTACTCAGGAAGCTGTGATTCAAATCAGAGTTAAAAGCCAACCCAGGAAGTAAAGTCTCCAAGATACTGTCTTCAAAAATAACCAGCAAAAATCCAGAATGAAGGCATGGCACGGGATAGTACAGTATAAGCCTCAAGCAAGCAATCCAAGTGCTTGGATTTGAATTCAAACCTGAGTACCAGCAAAATAAGCCATCATTTTTTTTTCAATGACACGTGCCAATGAAAGGGTGTTCATTTAGGATGTATTCCTCTGGTGATGCTTATAGCTTAGAGTCCTCAGATCTCAGCCTTCTGTGTAGCTAGGATTACAGGCGTGAGTCATGTGCCCGGCCGATTCCCTGCGAAAACTTGGTGTGATAAATGAACAAAATTCAAGATGATATAAGAAAGGCAAAAGAAAAGAGGATGGTAAGAATGTGAATTCTAATGACAAATGTAACAGCCATGGTTTATCTTCAAACAAAGCCTAAAGTATTCCAAGGAAGAAGAGGAAGGAGGAGGAGGAAAAGAGGAAAAGAGGAGGAGGAAAGGGAGAAAGGGAGGAAGAGGAGGAGGAGGAGAAGGAGGAGGAGGAGGAGGAGGAGGAGGAGGAGGAGGGAAGAAGAAGAAGAAGAAGAAGAAGAAGAAGAAGAAGAAGAAGAAGAAGAAGAAGAAGAAGAAGAAGAAGAAGACGGTGACACTACACTCTCTCCTCCAATATAAAAAGAGAAGGATGCTATGTTAAACAGTGAAAGTATTTGTCATCACCAAAAATATGAATAAACACTCACTGGTTATTTTGGAATTCAGTATATTTCCCTGCTTTATCCGCAATAAAACCACATAACATAAAATCCCACCACAGTTGAACATGCTTGTCAAATCTTGGCAACAGACTAGGAGTCTTATATAAACTTTGGGAGTCTATTAAAATTGTAGTTGAAAACCCTTTGAAAATAGATATCCTTATCTGTTCTGGCATATTTATCCCTTGTAGGAGTTTTGATGCAAAAGCACATTTAATAATAATAATCATAAAAATATTTTTGTGGCAATTGAGAAAGCATTGTACTTCAAAAGGTTTATGTTCTGGAAGCCTTTCAAATATAGATCTTAGGAATACCAGTATAGTTTCCTAATCTCCTATTTGAGAATGAGGGTACTTTTATGTTTCACTCTTTGGGGAATAACTTGAAGTATCAATTGAATGTAACAAATTAAAAGAGTGTCCCTTGAAAAAATACAAAGAAATACAATGAAAGTGAATTGTTGTTTATGCTAGGGATCTTTTATTTATCCTAGGTCAATGCAGACAAGTGACATAGGACCATATTTGATGGCAGCTATTTGGAGCTCCTGTCTGTATTTATATCCAATGACCACAAGAAATACATTCACCTCTGAAAGTGATGGCTATGTAAATAAGAGTCTTTCAGCCTCTGGAGGAAACATCCAGTTTGCATCCCCTCTTGCTTTTGCTATGTTAGGACAGCCCCTTGGGCAGGAAACTATGAAAAGGTGCTGTCTTATGCTAACATTGTCACAAGGGACCACAACTCCCAGAGACAACGATCAGAGTCTCTGAGGGTCTGTTTCACTTGAATGCTTGGTACAGTGAAGATGGTTTGTGTAGATGTAAGTAAATTTTATCTGAAATCATGAACAACTTGATGAGGTATTCATGAATATTTCTTTATCATTGTTGACTAGAAAGAACCAGGATATATGTATTGAGTGAGAAGTATGAAAACATTTATGGGAACCTGGAAATGCTGAGCCATAATATCTAACAGAGAATTGGAATGTCATTCTCTGAAATCTGGGAGTGGCCTGTGAAAAATGAATTGCTCTTAGCATTATAGAGACCTGCAATCCTGCCCTGAATGTGCGTTAATCAGAATCCAAATCTTCCTTGGACCTTGGAGTCAGCTGAAGGCCTAAAGAGATGGTGGTTGCTTGCTATCTACCTCTGCTTCCCAAAATAAGGAAGTCATCCATCCTGAGACTGTATCACTTGTCTGTATCTGTAATTTCAAAGATGGTTAACGTGTTTCCTGTACATACTCTCCTGTTTGATAATCAATAAATATCCTATTAATGAGACCTTTGACAATCTGTTGCTGGCAAGAGAAGCAGCCTTCCTGGGTGCTCAGAAAACCTACTCCATGGTCTGGTTTCCTTCTCTGATCAGTTCCCAGTGTGGTTCATGACAAACATTCAGCATTTTAGCACAAGTTTTCTGTTCCTGATGGATATACTTTTTTTAGAAAATATTTTTATTACTCTTTGTCCTTATTGTGTTACCACTAAGCTTTTTCTGCTCATAGATGGCAGTGTTACTAGTTGAGACACACCTCTATTTTTGTTGATTAACTGGAGGTAAACATCTTAAAGACTTGTCTGAAAGGGATAGCTTTCAATTAAGCTTATCAAATTCTGCTTCCTGAATGGCTGGATTGTGGTGGTGAGCCATTGATCCCCCACTTTCTATTCATTGAAAAGGAGCATATGATTGATGTGTAATGAGCTGCATGGACTATACTTTAGTGTACAGCTTGTTAAGTTTTGACATGAGCCTATTCTCATCAAATAGTTAGGAGAAGAGTGTATGTATCTATCCTCTATATACCCTCTCTTCTGCATTTCTAGAACATGCTTCTATACCTCCACAGAAAAGGGCTACACTACTTCCTGTTACTAAAGAGCTATTGTCATTTCCAGAAATGTTTGTAAATGAATTTACACAATGTGATCTCCTTTGTTTGACTTCTTTCATCAAGCATAATTACTTTCAGAACTATGGCTAATTTGGTAGAGAACAGTAGTCTACTTTTCTTTCTTTCTTTCTTTTTTTCTTTTTTTTGCTGAGTAGCTTTCCATTGTGTGAATACACAACTGTTTATTCATGTAGCTGTAAGAGGGTATGTACCTCACAGTTTTCAGCTGTTAGAAAAGATGCTAGTGTAAAGATCTTTTAAAACATCTGCAACAGAATACAAGAGCAATATGATATGCTAGGTATATATGTTTGAAGTTAAATAACCTGCCAGTCTGCTGGCAAAGCAATTGTACTGCAACAGGGCAGAGGATTTTCTACTTCATCAGCACTTGGGGTTGTTACCTGTTTTAACCTTTGAGCTATAACCGATGAGTATTAGCCACTTTATGATTGCAATATTCATGTTAGTAATTGATAATGGTAATTTTCATATGGGTCTAAATAGTTTCTTGGTGAAATCTCTTTAAATTGCTTTGCTCATGCTTTAAATTGATTTTGTTTTGAGTCGTTCATGGGGCTTGAACTCTGGGGCTGGGCATTGTCTCTGAACTCTTTAGCTCAAGGCTAGCGCTCTATCACTTGAGCAACAGGGACACTTCTGATTTTCTGGTGGTTAAATGGACAAAAGAGTCTCACAAATTTTCATTCCTTAACCGGCTTTGTACCATGATTGGCCACCTAAGTAGCTAGGATTACAGGCATAAGCCACCAGCACCAAGCTTTAATTTTTTTTAATATTAGCTATTAGAAGTGCTTTACACAGTATAGTTACTTATCATTTTTATTATATTTATTTTTCATTGTAATTAATAAAAAGGTTACATTATATTCACCAGATAGAAGATGCATTGCCCCCATTTCCCTCCCCCTCCCTCCCCTCATCTTGTTTTCCCCCTTCCCTATTCTATTTCAAATAAACATATATAAAATATATCAGATAACAAGGTAAGATACTGTAACAGTATGAGATAACCAAGGGACAACAAAAGAGATGAGAAATAACATACTTATCATTCTTTGAGCATTTTTGCTCAAGGCTTGCCCTCTACCACTTGAACCACAGCTTCAATTCTGAAATTTTGGTGCTTATTAAGAGATGAAATATCACAGACATCTCTGTGTGGGCTTGCTTTAAACTGTAATCATCAGGGCCTCAGCTACCTGAGTCCCACTGCTTAGGTCCTGTAAAATTTCACTAGAGGGGCCAGGAGTTTGGCCTAGTGGTAGAGTGCTTGCCTAGCATGCTCCAAGAGCCAGATTCAATTCCTTGGTACCACACACATAGAAAAAGATGAAAGTAGTGCTGTGACTCAAATGATAGAGCTCCAGCCTTGAGAAAGCCCACAGAGAGTGCTCACGCCTTGAATTAAAGCCCTGGGGGGCTGATCAAAGAAAAAAGAATTCACTAATTATGGGTTTAATACTCTAGTCTTCAGTATGCTGATTCATTTTTGCAGGAAGTAGGAATTAAAATTTCTTTTTTTCTATTGTGGTTGTTGTTTTTAATATGGCAATCTATGCACCCACAGAGACCCACAGAGATCCTGCACTAAAAACCATTTGACAAAATACAGTCTTTTCTGATGACAGCCTTTGTTTTGTGGAAAACGAGTTTTCCCAATATGTATGACTGTAGGATCTCCATATTGTTTCTTTGCCATATTATTGATGACCCAGTAATAAAAACATTGAAGCTATGTTTCAACGGGTCTTGTAACTGGCCTCAACATTCTTCCATGCATATGGAGCTATAGCAGAAGTGCATTAGTTAAGTCAATATACTCTAGCTTGAAACTAGGATTACTTCCAAATTTCGCTTTAAATACTAGAAATAAAACCTCTGCATCATTCAGCCTACTAAACTAATCACATTGCATATTAATCTATTCTGGATTACTTTTGGGGACATACATTTACAAAATACAGTGTGAAGCATTTACAGAGGGAAGGAAAAGAAGAAACTCTACAAGAAAGTGACATTGCACCAGGTACAATGAGTGACTCATGCCTGTAATCCTAGCTACTCAGGAGGCTGAGATCTGAGGACCGAGGTTCAAAGCCAGCTGGGCACAAAAGGACCTGAGACTCTTATCTCCAATTGACCTCTAGAAATGGGAAGTGGGAGTTGGCTCAAGGTCGAGTGGTAGCCTTGAGCTGAAGAGCTCAAGACAGTGCCCAGGCCAAGTTCAAGCCCCATGACCCACAAAAAAAAGAAAGTGACATGGAAATACTTGAGTACTAAATGTTAAAATAAAGTAACATTTCTACAGGTTATTTTAAGCTTACTTTTTATGATGAGGCTATTAGCCATGCCATTATAAGCTAAAAGATGTTTTGAAGTATATCAAACTGTAAGGCCTTATACCAGTCAGTGTAGCTGCCTCAAAGATGGGGATCCGAAAGGTTACAGTTTAAGGCCAGTCCCAGTAAGAGAAGGAGTGAGACATTTACTTCAACATAAAAGACTAGACGTGGTGATGTATCCCAGTCATTCCCATTATTGGAAGAATCATATTATAACACCAACATTGGGAACTATCTTACAAATAACTAAAGCTAATAAGCTAGGGGAAAGACAACATATGAGTAGCAAGCATAAGGCCCTATGTGTGAACCCCAGTATTGCTATAGATGAAGGAAAAAGAAAAAAAAGATAAAGAAAGAGAGAGGGGGGAGGGAGGTGGAGGGAAGGAAGAAAGAACAGAAGGAAGGAAGGAGGGAGGGAGGGAAATGAAGAGAGGGAGGAAGGGAGAGAATGTGGGAGGGATGTAGGGAGAGAAGTGAGGGAGAGATATAGGGAGAGGAGGGAAGAGAGAAAAAAAGGAAGAGAAAAAGGGAAGGAAGGAAAGAAGGAAGGGAGGAAGGGAGGGAGAGATGGGGGAAGGAAGGGAGGAAGAATGATAAAAGGAAGCAAAAAGGAGAGAAGAGAGGAAAGGAAAAGAAAGAGAAAGGGAAAGGCTTTATTATTTGTCAAGAGCACTAAGACCCTAGGTATAATCAGATTAAGAGTTGGCTTGAAGCAATCCATTTTAATTTTCAACCATACAGGGTAACTGGTTGCATGTTATTAAGTGTCTTACACACGTGGGTGTAAATAAGATGAAGCTTCAACTCAAAAAGAGAAATGAAGAGGAATACATGTTGTCAACTTGTCTACAACATTTTTCAAGTTCTGACTTGTTCTTCTTTGTGTTGGCATTTTCAGAGTTCTCTTTCTTTTCAAGTTGACTATTATCAAAACCTTCATCAAAATGATGACTCCATCAAAAACGCAGGAACACAATAAAAACAATTGGAAATGGAAGTGGAAAGAAGACAATGGCAATCAGCAGTGGGATGTTTCTTTGATAATTCCTCATTTATGCAAATCACAAAACTTGTATTAAGTTGACTTTTTGACCTTTAAATCTTTGATGTGATGACAGGAATTCCTTGGATAAACTGTTCCTTTCTTCGCCTAGTAGTTCTTGCATTTCAAGCCTACTAAAAACCACTCTTTAGGTAGGGCCATCTGCCATGGGTGACAATAAGAGAACCAGGCATGAAAACTGTTTGTAGCTCTTTATGTTCTAGATGACTTGCTACCTGATGTTTGAATGTGAGTATGTTTACCTCATTGGCCAGAGAAAAAAAGGAACAGATGTGCATTTCCCTTATTCAAGATAAATCAAAATCAGCACATGCATTCAAAGAGAGCATCTTCAACTGTTAAGTACAATTAGGTATTGGAAAACACAGGAGCAATATAATACATTTCTGAATCCAAGACATTAACAATTTAATTGAAGGGAGGGCTAACTCAAGAAAAACTGTGCCTTGTGGACAGAGCTAAAATTGACACTTTGATAAATCATCTTGGAAGGCATAGTAATGTAATTGTCTTCTGTTAACATCCTAATTAGAGTGTCTAAAATACTACAACAAATACAAGTCTCAATGTCCATTTTAGAATTGTGTGTAACATGAATTCGAATGGACCTTCAGTTCATATGATTTCTGTACAACTAACACTATTATGGGGATTGATGAGGATGCTAGCCTCTGTGGTGAACTACCACCATTGAGCTCTGTGGCCTGAGCTTGAGGAGGAGCAGGAGATAGGTAAAAGGTAGCATTTGAGTTAGGAAAAGGGGTTTAGGAGCAATCATGAGTCTCAATTTATGTGGAATATTTTGTAACCATTTTCCAAGTGTTGGACATGAAAGAACAGAGATTCTAAAGTTAAACTTCTATGAGATCTAAACATGGAGGCAAAAACATGCTGTAAGAACACCTCTGCTGCCAGAAAGTATGTAGAAGTAATATGCAGTTTTCTAGAAAGATTCCATTTTTAGTTTCATTGTCTTCTGCGATTGTCTCAAAGAAACTTGACCATGTGATAATATACCAGCAAGGGTTCCATAAGTGGGGTCTGTAGGCCAAAAAACTGTGCAATGGAAGAAGGGAATCTCCTGTACTGTGTGGCTGTCACCATTGGCACTGACCATTCACAGGTTGTGTCCCTGAAACTCTGCCTTGTACTATTCACACACCCTGCTGAACTGCAGCCCTGCAGATTCTCAGATTTTGCATGTTCATCAGAAACAAGTCTAGACTCACACTCATATCACAGCCCCTATGTCTGACAAAGCAATGGTACTTTCTTAACTCACTCATTTTATTTTTCCATTATTCACCAGCAAATGATAGAGAAAGAGAGAGCAAAACACCAGCCATACATCATTTTATCTTATGTTCTTTATTACTGAGCAGTAGGCAGAGGATGGAGACTCCTAGTTGCATTTAAGTACTTTAAGACATGAAATAAAATCAAAGTACCATTGCAATTAATTTGGATGTGGGTTGTCCAACCAAGCCCAGTACATGAGAATGACATTAAAAATTTGACTCAGAGAGATCTGCATTTGCCCATAATATATTCTTTGGAGGATTTAGTGACAGAAGTGTTTTCATAATCAGTGGAAGATCAAATGGATCCGTGTAGTTTGGTTGTATAATACCATGCCTGGGACAAAAGGGACCATATTCTATCCAGAAACAAACCTGATTCATCTTAAACTAATATAAAAATCAGGCAAATTATTGGCTTCAGGGATCCTATTATAATTTCCACATACAGTGCTGATTGTGTTGTTTATTTTACACTGAAAAATTATTCAGAGGAAAAAGTCTAGTGTTACTCTGAGACAATCAGTGCCGGTCCTAATTCAAGATGAGGGCAGATTTAAGCTGTTCCTGTAGAGATATTTTTTGAGGTCATTTTTCAAATCTCTCACAGAGAAAAGAAAGGGAGCTCACCTAATGAGGACATCCTCAAAAGTAGACAACGCTTTTGTGGTAGATATTAGAGAAGATAACCACATCTCCTCCATTCTACTCTACTGTCATTATATTGATTTGCAACACAGACACTTAAGTCACTTAAGAATATCAGATCTCCCTGCTCTATGTAACTGTAATTTATGCAAGTCCACAAAATATTCAGTATCATTTAAGTTATCTTTGATGTGATTTTTAATTTCTATTTGATTATTTCTAAACATAAAACAGAGACTGTAAAGACAAATGTGGAAGAGTTGAAATATTAAATTGGTTCATTTCATCCATCATAAAAAATTAAGATCTTGGGGCCAGTTTAGCCCAGCAATAGAGTGCCGAGCATGTTCAAAGCCCTGGGTTAAACTCCTTGGTTATTCCATACACGGAAAAAGTTGAAGTGGCGCTGTGGCTCAAGTGGTAGAGTATTAGCCTTGAGAAAGCTCAAGGATAGTTCTTAGGGCCCTGAGTTCAAGCCCCAAGACTGGCAAAAAAATTCTAAGGTAAAATCTGATGCTAGGACTGTACCTTAGAGCAAAACATGCGAAGATTAGTTGCTGAAAATATTATCAAGTGACATGTGTCAGGAAATAGGTTCCTGTGGTTCATTCCAAAGCATTATGGTTACATTTCTATTGAAATACTAGACATGCACTCCAAAATTCAAAAGTAGACTCACATGTGTCATAGCAACTTCACTGCCAATGTCTTTAAAGGCATTGTTGTAGAGCGGGCAAATATTTTCACATGTACTATCATTAAAATCAACTCCATGGATAAGGACCCTTCATCACTTGTATTCCTCCTCACCCTCTCAATTATTTTGGAAAAGCTGAGCAATACATCTATTAATAAGCCAACTAAAACTGGTCTTCTCCTGTAGAAACATTAGACTTAGCTTCAACAGCAACTTTCAGTATGACAGATTAAGAAGATATATTTAATTTCTACTTTTCCCAAAATTATAGTCAAATTAAAGTGTAGTAAAACGCAAATTAGTAGGCAAGTAGAACTAAGATATTGTATCAGTCATCAACCACAGAAATTACTGGATACAAGCCAGGAGCATGGCCTTGCTGTAGAGTGCTCGCCTAGCATGCATGAAGCCCTGGGGTTTGATTCTTTGATTACCACATACACAGAGAAAGCTACAAGTGGTACTGTGGCTCAAGCAGTAGAGCACTAGCATTGAGAAAGCCCTGAGTTCAAGTTCTAGGATGGCAAAAATAAAAAAAAGAAAGAAATTAGTTGAGTTTATACAATTTTGGAAGATACCACCCCCCTAGATGAGTGGAGGATAAATTTCAAGAAATACCTCTATTTGAAGGTACAGCACAAGATAGTGTGGTTTTGTGGGCCCTGGTTAAATAAATGGGATAACAGATAAGAATGATTGAAAATAATAGTAGCAATAACAACACTACCACCAACACCACCAACACCAATAATAATAATAATAATAATAATAATAATAATAATAATAAGTAACCCTGGCTACTCAAAAGGCTGAGATCTGAGCATCAAGATTTGAAGGCTATACAAGTTGGAAAGATTGAGATACTCTTGAGCTGTTGCTCAAGGGATAAAGCACCAACCTTGAGTGAAAAGCCAAGTTAGGAACAAGGCTCTGAGTTTTAGCTGTAGTAACACACACACACACACTCAGATTGGAGTGGTGCCATATGCTTGTACTCTCAGATGCAGGAAGAAAATTTCACATTTCTGGCCAATCTGGACTGTGTTGTGAGGCAGTCTAGGAATAGGACCAGCAAACAGCCAGGCACTGATGGCTCATGTCTATAATCCTAGATACTCAGGAGTCTGGTATGTGAGGATTACTGTTCAAAGCCAGCTCATGCAAGAAAGTCTGTGAGACTCTTACGTCCACTAAACTACCAAAATGGCAAAAAAAAAAATAGCCAGAAATGGAGCTATGGCTCAAGTGTTGGAGTGCTAGCCTTGTGCACAAAAGCTCAGAGACAAGACCCATTCTCTGAGTTCAAGCCCTAGGACCAATACAACACACAAAAAAACAACAACAATGACAATAAAAACCCAAGCAAACAATGTTAAATTAAAACACTCCCTGATAAGCATAAATTGTCATTAATAAAATGTTTTGTAAATTACTAAATGAGGCTTTAAAAATATTTTACCTTGATAAATTTTACCTCAAAGTATTTGCTTCTCCAAGTCAAATTATTTCAAGATGATAACTTACCACCTAACATTATTTGTCAAAAACAAGTGAGACCCGGGTGTGGTGGCTCAGGCCTGTAATCCTAACTGCTCAAGAGCCTGAGATCTGGGGATCATGGTTCAAAGCCATCCAGGGCAATACCAAACTGTGAAACTCCCATCTCCAATTACTCACTAGAAAATGGGAAGTGGGGCTGAAGATCAAGGGTAGGGTGGTAGCCTTGAGCTGAAGAACTCAGGGACAATGCCCAGGCCAGAGTTCAAGCCTGATGACAAAAAAAAGTCACAAGAATCAATCTATCTATCCATTCCTCTATGATTAGAAATTTCACTGTGGATTTTCCTGCAAGATTCTTATCCAGATTCCCTCTGATTGTCCTAATGCTCATCATCCATCAAATGTTTAATCAATTATCCTCTTTGAAAAAAATGTATGGTAAAATAAAAGTATAATTTACTATTTTCAAATACATATGACATGTGGAAGCATGTCAGGAATCATGTGAGAAACTTATGTCCTAATTTATTCCAGCTTATTTCAGTTCCAAAATCCAAATGAAATCTTGTTTTGTTTTTTTTTTTATTGAGCACTCTGAAAACAATGTCAACGTCACAACCGTAAATCATTCCTGGTTATAAATGCTTTTCCAACTTTTCAAAAAGAATTTGGATCTGGGTAAAACCTTATTACCTTGGAACAGTTATAAAAAGGGACACAAAATTAACTTTATGTGTGCAATACATCTTGATCAGAGTCATCCGTGCCATCTTTCTCCCCTACCTTCTTCACCATTCTCATCCTTTCCATCTTAACAATTTGCCTTGGTACCTGATTGGTTTTTGTTGAGACTCATACAAATTGGCTTACCACATTGTAGCCATGCAATTTCATATCAGATACAGAAAAATACATCTAAACGTGTTCTGTAAGTCAAAACTTGAATTTTAACTGGAATTGATTCCAGAAACTACTTCTAATATTAATATGCATAGTCTAATATAATACATAATATATTATGCATTATATTTTATATTTATATTTGTATATGTTTATATGTTATATAATATATTCTATATATCCCATATATTATATAGAATATATACTTAATATATATAATATACATACTACAGCATGAGAAGTTCAAAGTTCATGGTAATCTGTTTGAAACAGCAGGTGGGCAAATTGAGAGCAAGTAGACTGTGGAGAGTATAGGTGTCGATGACAGCACTTCTAAAATATTACTGAAGACCATGATTTTTCAGGGGGTAGGGCAAGATATTTCATAAGGGCTTAAAAATTGAATTCTAAATGGCTCATTAATAAAAGAAAATGATATGTTTCCACAGGTGTTTTCAAAAGTACTTTGTATGATGAAATGACTCAACAACTTTTCATAAAAGCAAATATAAATATTGAAAGAGTATTTCCAATTGCTTTGAGGACTGCATGAGGATCTTAGGTATAGTACAGGAAAGTTTGTTAGTAGCCATCTACTTTAATTTTCATTCCTGTTGAGTGATTGGCTGCATATTATTCAATCTTATACATGTGGGTGTGAATAAGATGGAATTTCACCCAAGAAGAGAAAGGAACAGGATTACGTGTTGTCAACTTGTCTAAAACATTTTTTATGTTCTGACTCCTTCTTTGTGTTGAAATTTTAATGGTTTCTCTTTAAGATTTGACTTTTATCAAAACTGTGATAGCTTCATCACAATACCACGAAAAGTGCAGAAACAACTGGAAGGGGGTGAAAAGAGGACAACAGCAATCAGCAGCAGAATGCTTCCCTTCAGATTCTTTACCACTTAGGGGAATCACAAATACTGTACTCCGTTGACCTTTTGACCCTTATTCTTTCCTGAAAGGGGAAAAAAATCTTTTCCTAAGCAATTTCTTTTTTTGGATTGTGATTTCTTTGCATGTAAGAACAATTAATTACCATATTTTGATAGGACTGTCTTAGTGCTACAATAGAAGGAGAGATATGTTGCTAATTGAAGGGCATCGTGGTGAAAGGTTGAGGAATTTAGCTTCCATTTACAGAGAGAATTGGGGCATAAATATGGTTATTTTCTTTTCCTTTTTATTCTGAAGGTATTGGAATTTGAACACCTAGCCTTGCACTTGCTAGGCAGGGATGTTCTAGATTCTTTAAGAAACAATCAATGCCTACTTGGGCCTTCTATTCACTTTTACAAGTTACAGAAAACACATGTGACTACATAACACATGAAATATATTCTTGTTTATAGGAATCTTCCAATTGGAGGAAAGGTATTCACCGCATTCGGTAGGATGTGTGTGAAGTGGTGGCTTACCAACTATGGTAAGCTTTGCTTTAAAACAGAGTAGCTACACAAATAGTGGTATAAAAACCTCCTTAACTGCAGCAAATATAAGGCCCCACATCAACATTAGAAATGTCGCCAGTAGTACTAATGGCTAATCAGTTCCTAGAGAAATCACACTCTATTCCAAAGTATTGATGTTCACTGAGAGAAATCACAAGTTAAACTTGCATGCTGGCTTCTAAAAAAATGAGGTATGCGAAAAGTGATATTTGACCCGAGAAGTGGGAAAGAGAAGGAAGTCTCTGCTTTAGTAGAATTTAGTTTTGGTTGAGGTCTTCAACATACTAAACAATAAAGAGCACTCTCAGAGACACATCCCAAATAAATTTTGTAAAATGAGCACGTTGGTACACACCTGTAAGCTCCGTTACTTGAGAGGTATAGACAGGAGGATCACATGTTTTGAGGGAAAAGGTAGTGAGAACAAACATCAAAAATAAAAATGAAAAAAACTCAAAACCTGAAGACGTATGTCAAAATGTCCTGAGGCCATGATTAAATGGTTAGACTACACAGGTAGATGACTAATGTCTCTGGTAAGAAAAACTGATACTTGGTTCCATGTTCGATATCTTGATCATTTCTGGATTTGTACTCTATAAGGGAAGTTAATAGCATAGTGAATTTTGCAAATAATCTGCAGAGATTCCTGCAATGTGTGTGTCCATAACCTTCGCCACTCACCACTCATACGTTAGTGTTCCTGAAGCTTCTTTTGTCTTCTCAGCAGCAGGCCAACTTACTATGGACCCATCAGAATTCCAGTGTTAATTCCCACACTCATAGCAAAACCCCTCTCTCTGACGAAGCAACAACACATCCCATAACTTTCTTTCTCACATATGCTTTGCTTTATTCACCAGCCATCTATGCTGAAAATAACAGGCCCAGACAGAAAGGAAGAAAGGGACCAACCCTAGACCTCTTTAGTCTTTCCTTACTGAGAAATAGGCTTAAGGTAGAGAGTTTTCAATGAATCTTGCAAATCAAATAAAATAGAAAGAAATGCAATTCTTCCATATAGCTTTTCACTACTTCAGACACTGAAGAAACATGTATGTTACAAGTTAGGAAAAAACTATGTAACTTTTTGATGAGTTTTTATAGCAGATAAATGTTCTTATATTTGCATAATTAGAAAAATAGTAAATAGCAATTTAAATTTAAAACTCACAAACAGGTATATAACAACAAGTTGAATTAAAATCCCTTTGCTCAACTACTTAAAGATAATTTTAAAGTAAATATAAAATGTCATGAATGAAAAAACAGATTTAAGGAGAAAACTTTTAGTGTCACATTCTACTTTACTAAGCCTTCCTGGATAAAGTGTCACAAGCTGAGTGATGTAAATAATAAAAACTTATTAACAGTACTGGAAATTCCAAGTCAAAATCAAGATGTCAGCAGGCCTAGGTTCCCTCTAGAAATCCTTAGTCTTCCTTTGTCATGTATCTGCATGTCTTCAGTCTCTGTCTCTGTCATCTCACAGCCATCTGCTATATATCTATGTATATTTTAATGATATTTGGCACAGATTTCTACCATCCTTATCCAGTATACCTCATATTAAATTGATTATCACTGAAAAGAAAAACATAAAGCTTATTTCACACAATTCTATTAGGAAGTTACATTCACAGAATCTAGTTAAAAGTAAATTTAGGGGAACACTTGATGAAAATAATGTAAATAGCACTTTTTTCCTGGTATTTTGAGCAAGGGAACTTATACTTTTATTCTTCAGGAAGATGTACACATTGTGAAAGGCCTGATATAATTGTTTTTCTGATTGAATCAATCTTAGAAATCATGGATTAATGATAGAAACAAGGGAATCTGACTTAAAAAAAAACTCAGGATATGTCAGATATATTGATCTAGTTAATGAAGACACACCGAGAACCCCACAAGCCCCTGTGATACTCATGCATATATTGCACTGAAGAGCAAAGATCTTGCTAAGATGGGTTCTGCCTCAATGTGCCTATTCTTACCCATTTTTACCCACCCAATTCCTTCTGCAGGCTAAAATGACTAGAGATTACAGGACTGTGTCCTCATGGAGGTCAAGGAGACTGAGCAACAGAGACCATTTCTTTCTCACTGATAATTTCCACCCCCCCCATCAACCATCTTGGTGAACGTGTTAGTTGAGCTGCTAGCAAGCCAAATATGTAAATGGGACAAGTTTTGTAAAACATGTGTTCCTTGCAACTGAAATTTTCTCTGTCAAAATACTTTGGAAAGGCTTCAATATATTTTATTAACTTTAAGCAATTGTGTCCTTCTATAAGGAGGACATAAGTAAATTTGAGACAGTGAAAAGTATAGACACACCAAGTTGCACAGGCATTGGAGAGATGTGATCACAGTAGAAACTGAAAGAATCTAAGAAAGGCAATGTGTGGATTCTTCCCTAGAATAACTGCAAGAAATATGGCCATGCTAACACCTTGATTTCATCATTTGCTTTCTATAGTTGTGAGAGAGAAAATGCCCAGTCTTAACCTGCCATGTTTGTGGTTCTTTGTTTTGGCCAGAGCAGAAGCAGCCATACAATTTTTACCAGGTTTCCCCAGGTTGGGTTGCTGTGCAAACCTGCTCAATCTAAATGATTGCAAACTTTCAGGATGGAAGCATCCTCCTACTCATAGTTGCCAAAGCACAAATCCACCTCCCCTGGAAGGACCTACGTATTTTGCATATGGGAGCATTATGCATCAATATTATATATGTGCACAATGCACAAATGTCAGTCTTTCAATGGCCCTCCAGCAAGGCCAACACTCTTATTCCATCTAAGTTTCCAATGTTGGGGAATAAATGAGGAACATGATAGACAGAATATCCCTTTATTATTGATGATTGCAGTTTAAAAGCCAAATTATCTCCATAAGTGAACTCAGGAAGTGGGCAGCTTTAAGCACTCACAATGCACACAATTGCAGAAACAAAAATTGTTCATTCTGTACTGTCAAAGGGGGGTGGAGAATTAGTATGCACAGAAACACATAGAGTTCTTCCCCAAATTTAACCCGACACATGGAAATCTTGTCCATGTCAAGAGCAGAGAAGATAAAGAAGCCAACACTTCGATTGGCCTTGGGAGCTTTTTCTGTCTCTTTCTCTCTCCCTCTATGTCTTTAATTTTTATATTTAAGTATATTATATGAATATAATGACTTTTGACAGTACCAGAGTAGTAAAAGAACTCTTCCAGCCAGTCACAATGGCTCACGCCTGTAATCCTATCTACTCAGGAGACTGAGATCTGAGGATCGCAGTTCAAAGCCAGCCCAGACACTAAAATCCATGAGACTCTTATCTCCAATTAACCACTAGAAAACAGGAAGTGGGTCCGTGGCTCAAGGGGTAGGGCAGTAGCCTTAAGCTGAAGAGCTCAAGGACAACCACCAGGCTCAGGGGTAGAGTTGTAACCCTGAGCTGAAGAGCTCAGGGACAGCGCCCAAGCCCAGAGTTCAAGTCCCATGACCCACAAAAAAAGGAACACTTCCGTCATCCCTGAGCATTTCTTCATATGCTTCTTTGTCGTTTCTGTCCCTTCTCCCGAGAAGTGTTTCCTTGGATCCTTTGTTCATTGGTTTATTAGTTTGGGGAGGGGTTAATTTCTTTAGCCCCTTGTATATTTTTTATTAGGCCTTTTCAAATATATTGAGGGTAAAGAACTGCTCCAGTCTGTTGTCTTTCTCTTTTAGTAACTCTATCTTGATATCATCTCATTAAGTCTTGCTTTCCTATTTGCTGTGATCCTGGGACTCTTTTCAAAAAAGTTCCTACCTATGCCTATACATTTTAGTGTTTCTCCTCCTCCCTCTAGCAGTAATTTCAAAGTTTCAGGTCTGACATTGAGGCCTTTGATCCACTTTCAATTGATACTAGTGCATGGTGACAAACTAGGATCTGTGTTTAGTTTTTTGTGTTTGAATGCTCATTTTTTCCACGGAACCAATTATTTGAGAAGATATCTTTTCCACTGTTTAGCTTTGGCTCAAGGAGCAAATCCTTTATATTTTGAGGCTTCTTTTTGATTAGTGTTATCATAAAGGTTATATACAGAGGTACTACATTATATGTCAGGTAATGAGAACATTTCTTTTAGGACAGTGTTATCCCTTCCCTATCTCCCCTTTTTTTCCTTCCCATCCACATCCATAAGTTGTACAATTTGTTTTCAACATATCTAGAATCTGTCCAATTCTGTGCCTTTTACCCTCCTAAAAACAGAAAAGCAAAAAAAAAAAACCTTTTGTTTCCGTTTCTTCGAGTTAATTTCAATATATATGATAAGCACATAGGCATTTAGCTTTCTCATCTGTGTGTGTGTCAAGGATCCTCCATAATTTATGTCAAGGAGCAAATCTTAAGAGGTATAGAAACATTTAGAAGTTGGGGTGATTAGGTGAACTTAACATATAGACATTAGTAAATATCAAAAAAGAGGTACTCTCAATAATTGTGTTGTCTGCTATAATTCCAAATTATTCATCCTTTGTTAATATCTTGTACAGCTTAATATCTCACAGCATACAGCCTGAATGTTAGCTAAGTGAATTCAAGAAGAGTTGTATTTAGTTCCATCTATTTTGAACTTCTGGTCAACTTGTGTTCTTAGTCAAATAAATTATGTGTCAAGTAGAAGCTAGAAAACATTGCAAAGCTGATGTGGAATTTCATGTGCTTCTGTTTCCATTTTCTCAAAGACCAAAGACATCTACACTGTTTCTTCATGAATTCACATGTTGTCATCAACAATCAGGCACGGATGACACAAAAGCAAGCAGCAGGCAGTTCTGTATTTGCAAAAAGTTCCATTTATTTGGGAGGTATTTATTGAACCATTGGTTCTGTTTGAACCAAATAGTTCCCCTACAATTTGGATCTGAAGAAACAGATACACTGGTCAAAAGTAATTTAATCCTCACCAGAATGTTTCTGGTTCATCTTAAGCTTTATATCAGAGTGTCAAGGAAAAGATCTGGTTCAGAAGCTCCACAAATCTGGCTTTTTCTGTTCACATTATGCTGGGAAATGATGCAGGAGAATTCAGCTAGAGTTACTCTGGGGCAATCAGAAACAGTTGTAAACCATGTTGGCTGTGGGCATTTCATGTAGAAAACATAAGCTGTAGTCCCCTATAATCAGGTGGCACAGAACACACAGCCCCACCCCTTATACTATACACCCTCAGCTCATGAGGAAGTCTGGCAGATGTGATATGTTGCCTGTAAGCAAAGTTCTAGGCATCAGTAAAGGCACATGCACCAAGAGTCAGAGAACAATTATACAGGGATAATTTATTTCTCAGGTCTCTTCTGAATAGGATCAGACAAAGCATTGATTTTGGGTTTGCACATGCAGCATGAGGTGTATAACATCAGGAATACACATGTATTTTTGTTTCAACAACTACAAAAGTTACAGGTAAAATACAAGGATGGTAATAGGAAAGAATTACTGATAGAAAATATTTACCTAAGTCTCACAAATTTAACATTACTCAAGAAGACATATTATGTTGTCATCTCAGATATGTTTATAGTAACTCAGAGTTCATATAGGATAGTAGACTATATTGCAAAAGTTGGTCAGCAGAATGAGTCCCATGAGTGCACCCTGGAACTATGAGCAAAATGGCACACTGGACCATGTGACATGCCAAGGCATGTCCATAGGGCATAAGCCTGGATCAGGAACAGAATACAGCAGGAACAACTTGGAATCCAGATAAGACAGCATGAAATAACCAACTTTTCTGGGGGGTGGGGAGAGGAGCCAGGGAGAAACCACTGGAGCTACCCCTGGGTTGAATGCTTGCAGTATACAGAAGACACTTGCTTTCCATGTATGAATTATTGGTAGTTTCTCATGAAGAACCTGGCTTTGGTATTAGGTAAGGGCTCATGCACACATTAACAAATAGGAATGTCAGGCTTAAGGGCATTTAAATGTACCACAGATTTTTTAAGGATTTCAGTCCATATGATCAGGGTGGATTTGCCTTACAGGGCAAAGATTATGTGCTTGGCACAGATATCTACCCCATTTAGCTCTTAGGGACCTTTGACAGTGACAGCTTAAATATTTTGCTTGTACAGACCTCCCCTAAGGGCAGAAAGAAGAACGTTGCTCAACTGTAATTATGTAATCCATAATAAATGTGTATTTATGGATAGTCCCAATTCTCAGTGGTCCTGGATTCATTTGTCACTTCTAGTCATCAATTATCTACAGGGTCTATGCACTACCTGTTCTGATTTCTCCTGGTCTCAAACCAGATGGCAGCAGTAGTGGTTACTAAAGCAGAAGTCCAGAAATTCAGCTTCCCCTTCCTGGGCCTGTCTGAATGTCATCATCCATTTTTAGTGTGGAGACCACCCTTCTTGCATGAGGGTCAACATCTGGGTGGTAACAATGCCCAATGTTCTCCACAGTCCAGAACCCAAGAAGCTATTAGACACTGTGCTGTTGTAAATACACACACCATTTGTTTAGAGTGGCAATCTGTGCTAACCTGGATGGAGCAGTTAAAAGACCAGCCACCTATCTCTATTTAGTAATCTCCATATGTCATTCCAGTATATCATGCCCCCATAATCATATGACTTATGAGTATTGGATGGTTAAGGCAAGAAAACGGGGAGCAAACAGCTTCAAGCATAAATTGGGCTCTTGTGATTCACAGTAACTACCAAACTCTTATCCAGGGTTGGCCATGAGCAGGTTCATTTGATATGATAAGAGACTGGTGCATTAAAATTTATCTAACCATTTGGGCACAGTAGCTCCTAAAATCCCAGCACTCAGAGGCACAGGAAGGATGTTAGAATTTGATAGTAGCTTCTGAAAACAACTATCCAATGAAAAGCAATCTCACCTAGCAATTATAAATTGCCATTAGTAAATCATCTTTTCTAACTTTTTTGGTGATTTGGGTTTGAACTTGGGGCCTTGGCCTTGTTAACGCAGACGCTCTACCTTAAGCCACACTTTTGGCCACAGTAGCCTAGACTGTGGTCCTCCTATTTATACTTCCCACATAGCTGAAATCACAGGTGCACATCACCATGCCTGGTCATCATGTCCAACTAATGAATAAATCTTGCATAGTACTTTGCCTTGATAAATTTTAGGTCAACCTATTTTCTTCTACAAAGGCAAATTACCTCAAAGTAAATGCATGTAATCTATCATTTATAAAATAAATGAAATTTCTATATCTCCAAAAAGCATCCTATTAATGTATTCCTATGACTATAAAAATCAAGAGATAGATTTTTTCTGTAATAGTATTGTTCAAACTCCATTGTCCAGAAACCCCCAAATCCCAAATATTTATCAAATTTTTAATGGATTTAGTTAATAGAAATAAAATGACAACTCTTTTCAACTAAATCTGATACCTGATCAACCTTTTCAGAGTTTTGATAGGAAATAGTTTGTGCCACTTTATTGCTGTTCAAAGAAATCTCATTTCTTACTGAAAACATTCTGAAATGATATCAAGGAATTATGGTTAAATATTCTCACTGCATACCATTTCTGTTTTGGGAAAGCTTAGAGAGGCTGATACTTCCATTTGTAAAAGAAGTTGGATCTGAGCAAAACTGTGTCTTACCAGTATCAAAGTTCCTTGCGATTCAAAGTCCGAACTTGTTCTTACTTTGTAAAAAAAATACCTGTGAATCAATCCTATAAGCAAAGGACTGAAAACTATTTTTCAACACATGAAATATGCCCCAAGTTATGTCAAATAGGCGGTATAAACTGCAAAATATAACATACTTTTACTGTTCTCTATCATTCTTGGTTCTGAAACTTCAGTTATTTTGTGTTTATGTCACTCATATGAGGAGAAAAACTCCAATGAAGGGAGCCACAAAACAAAAGACTCAGAGTAGATGAAAGTCATGCACCAGGTGACCACAATTTAAAAATTGTTCTTGTCATGCCGGGGCTTCTAGCTCCTAGGAAAATTAACACTTCTCATGTCTACATCTCCTCTCTACCCTATCTCCCTCCCTCCAACAACAACAAAAAACCTTTCAGAGTATTGGGCAGAGCAACATTTAAAGTCGCATCAATGTGACAAAAGCGTTGCCTCAGCTGGTATGCTACAGTGACTAAATAACAGACGTTATTTTACTGCAATATATTAGTACTGTTAAATCGTAAATTGACACAATTGGCAGTCTTATGACTTCTTAATGTATATTGAAGAATGCACTGATGAATTTGATTCAGCATAGTCTCAATGCAATCTAGAATATAACCTTTAGATACTGAAACCTTCAAACTAAACCACAGAGAAATCTCAGCTGCAAAAACAAAAATCCCTCTGTACAATTAATATGTGCTGATAACTAGGAGAAAGGGATACAATTTGGGAAGGAAATGTATTGGTAGCCTCCATCTTCAGAAGGGACAGGACTCTAATGTGGACCTTCGTCAATCTATGATTTGTCTTATTTCTTAGGAAGTGTTCATTATTTGTGCAACAGTGATCTACCAAAAAATAGTAATGTACAGTGAGTATATGATAAAAGACCAGATTCCAGAGCATGAGCTCTGGTTTCCTACAGGACCACGAACATTTGTATCTGGGTTAACTGATGATGTTGAGTTTAAAATGCTGTTTAACTAAATGCATAAAAGAGAAAAAAGTAAATAGGTTCCAGGAATGAATGTGGAAGATCATAGCAAGTTATAAGAAATCATACCATAGGCAGGTACTATCAGCGAGGCCATGAAGGGTCCCTTGCTTAAGCCTCTAATGAGTTAATGGAAAGGTCCCTGGAGTGGCCTAGAGAGAACTGATTGTCCCAGTACTGGCCTTTCACATGCTGAATCCCCATGTCTTCAAAGAAAAGCATTGAGAGAGACATGCGAACACTGGGTGCCCTATCACTGATGCCCAATCTTGGGTGCCCAATCTAGCAACCCATGCCAGGCAGTGAGGAACATCAGAGCCAGTGCCCACAAATGAGGAGCTCTATTGCAGTAATATCCACTTAGTTTCTTTTGGTATCATACTGTGCTAAAAAGCAGGCACAGTCCCCAGGACCTTGACAGTCCACGATGATGCCCAGGAATGAGCATCTCTATTAGATAAATCCCCCAGTCCCCATAGCAGCCATGCATTCTTTCCTGTGGTTTCATACTTCAACAGGCAGGTGATGTCCCCAAGACACTGAGAGTCCAGCTGCTGTCCAGGAATGAGCAGCTCTATTAGGCCCAGTCCCTAGCAGTAGCCATGTGCTTTCTTTTGGTGCCACACCTCCTTATGAGGCAGGTGAAGGCCCCAGGACCCTGAGATTCCAGCTGCTGCCCAGGAATGTGGAACTCTATTAGATCCTGTCTGCCAGTCTCCAGCAGTAGCCACATACTTTCTTTTGGATTCATACCTCCTTAGTAAGCAGGCAAAGACCCCAGGGCATTGAGAGTCTAGCTACTGCCTGGGAGGTACAGTCCCCCAGTCCCCATTAGTAACCACGTGCTTTCTTTTGGTACCATACCCCCTTATGAGGCAGGTGAAGGCCCAGGGACCTGGACAGTCCAATCTGATGCCCGGAAATGAGCAGTTCTATTCGTTCTAGTCCCTCCTCCCCAACAGTAGCCACACATACTTTCTTCTTCTGGTACCATACTTCGTTATGAGGCAGGTGGAGGCCCCCGGGACCTTGACAGTCCACATTGATGCCCAGGAATAGCATCTCCATTAGATAAAGTCCCCCAGTCCCCAATAGTAGCCACATGCTTTCTCTTGGTGGCATACCTAATTATGAGGCAGGTGAAGGCCCCAGGACCTTGATGGTCCTGCCCGGGAATAAGCATCTAAACTATTAGATAAGGTCCCCCAGTCCCCATAGTAGCCACATGTTTTCTCTTGGTAGCATAACTTCTTATGTGGCAGTGAAGGCCCGGGACCTTGACAGTCCACGATGATGCCCAGGAATGAGCATCTCTATTAGATAAATCCCCCAGTCCCCATAGCAGCCATGCATTCTTTCCTGTGGTTTCATACTTCAACAGGCAGGTGATGTCCCCAAGACACTGAGAGTCCAGCTGCTGTCCAGGAATGAGCAGCTCTATTAGGCCCAGTCCCTAGCAGTAGCCATGTGCTTTCTTTTGGTGCCACACCTCCTTATGAGGCAGGTGAAGGCCCCAGGACCCTGAGATTCCAGCTGCTGCCCAGGAATGTGGAACTCTATTAGATCCTGTCTGCCAGTCTCCAGCAGTAGCCACATACTTTCTTTTGGATTCATACCTCCTTAGTAAGCAGGCAAAGACCCCAGGACATTGAGAGTCCAGCTGCTGCCTGGGAGATCCAGTCCCCCAGTCCCCATTAGTAACCACGTGCTTTCTTTTGGTACCATACCCCCTTATGAGGCAGGTAAAGGCCCAAGGACCTCAACAGTCCAATCTGATGCCCGGAAATGAGCAGTTCTATTCGTTCTAGTCCCTCCTCCCCATCAGTAGCCACACATGCTTTCTTTTTCTGGTACCATACCTCGTAGGAGGCAGGTGAAGGCCCCGGGACCTTGCGAGTCCAGCCGCTGCCCAGGAATGTGGATCTCTATTAGATCCAGTCTGCCAATCCTGTGCAATACCCACATGCTTTCTTTTGGTTCCATGCTCCTTTAAGAAGCAGGTGAAAGCACCACGATCTCAGGGCGCCGAGCTACTGGCCAGAAATGAGCACCTCTACTAGATCAAGTCCCGCAGTTCCCAGTAGTAGCCATGTACTTTCTTTCGGCACCATAACTCCTTAACATGCAGGTGAAAGCCAAAGGACCCTGAGAGTCCATCTGATGCCCAGAAATGAGCAGTTCTGTTGGTTCCAGTCCCCTAATCCCCAACAGAACCATACCTCCTTATGAGGCAGATACAGTCCCAGGGACCTCGACAGTCCAATCTGATGCCCATAAATGAGCAGTTCTGTTGGTTCCAGTCCCTCCTCCCCAACAGTAGCCACACATGCTTTCTTCTTCTGGTACCATACCTCGTTAGGAGGTAGGCAACAGCCCCAGAACCTTGAGAGTCCAGCCGCTGCCCAGAAATGAGCAGCTCTATTAGATCCAGTCTGCCAGTCCCAGCAGTACCCACATGCTTTCTTTTGGTTCCATACTCCTGAAGAGGCAAGTGAAGGCCCCAGTACCTTGAGAATCCAGCTGCTGCCCAGCAATGAGCAGCTGTCCTGGATCTAGTCTCCCAGTCCCCAGTTATATCTATATAGTTTCTTTTGGTACCATACTTCATTAAGAAGCAGGTGAAGTCCCTAGGAACTTGAGAGTCTGGGCCTTACTTACCCTTTGTCCTGTGGAGCCTTCTAGTATCACCCTCACCTGGCTTTCTAGCCTCTCTAGTATCCATTTTTCCTGTCACATTTTATAGTGGGTCACCAGGGCAAAGCTAGACAGTGCCTGCTAGCTCTATGGACCATTTGTATTGATCAGGTGAGGTCATTCTTTCATCTATTCTTTGGATCATCCCTGCAAAATCTGTTCTAAATGGATAATTTTCTTAAGAAGCATTGTTCTTGGTCCCCACATTTGTCACCACCTATATACATACATTTTCCTCCCCTTCCCCTAGTACTCAATGCTCCTGTTCTTGGCTGGAATCACCTAGTTGTTCCAGTGTCTACTATTTAACAGGGAAGCCCGTCATGTGCCTTTGCCTAAGAGGTAGTACCATATCTAGCAAGTACAAACTCCTCTCTAGGGTTCCTTCCTTGAGATCTTGGTTTACATCAGAGATGCTAAGATCTCCCAGAATCCTAAACCTCCCTTTCCCCAGTGCAGGCTATTCTCCAGCTCTCACCATCTAAGCAGGTAGTCCAAGTTGAGAAGTCTATGACTTCCTCTTACAGTTTTCCCTTTTGACCAAAAGAAACAGAAATGAAGGATCAAGGTGGCATTAAGGGAAGATGTGGAGGAGGAGGAGAAAGAGGAGGAGGAGGAGGAGGAGGAAGGGTTGGAGGAGAGGAAGGAGGAGGAGGAGGAGGTGTTACAAGGAGACAGAAGACAAAGACAGTACAGCAAAAGCTCCTCCAAGCAATGAGGAATCATATCACCTAAGTCCCTACAGCCTAAAAGATACCTAACTTCCTTGGGCGGAAATTTTGGCGGGCAGAAGAGAAATATTCATCATAAAGAATTAGAGCACAAGTTAAAGGCTCATGTGTCTTCTGTGAGCTTTAACTCCAAGAGTCACATTCTCCCCATTTCCCACATCCATTCTAGAAGTGTGTGATCTGTGAACAACCTTATCCAGATGTAGCAGTGTTCCCTGCCATACCCCCAGAGTACTCCATCCTGCTGGGGAGATTCACCAACGAAGTGCTAGATGAAGATCATCTGCCTAGCTCTTCAGTCTTCCAAGGGTCACAGAAGTGGTACCGGGGGAAAAGCCTTTGGCTATGTCACAGGAACCTGTCACCCATGGAGCTCTCACTGTCCCAGCCTATCGCTGCTCCTCAGACAACAGGAGCACTGAAGGGAGGTTAATAGCAATCACATTCCCCATTTTCCCCAAGTACAGCAGGGTCTACTGATTCTTTACTCCTGCTCACTCATGCTTTCAGCATCCCAGCTATTTCTGCCACCAGAAATTGAGCAGACCAGGTTGCTGGTTGTGTCTGTACCTCTGTCTCTCCACCACCAAAGACTGATGAGGGAATAATATTCACAATAGCCTTCTGATTCCCTGGCTACCCTTCTTCCTCCCTTTAGATCCGGAATCAATTTGACATTATACATGAGACTGACCAGACTCATTCAATAATAGCTACAGCCACCTCCCTTTTTCACCACCCCCTAAATTGCTACACTTCCTATCCTTTAACCTTTCTATTTTTAGTCCTTGTCTGCCAGAAGGGAATTTTCCCGACACCCATGTGCCTAGATTCCCCCTCCTTTCTCATTTCTCCGCTTCTTTCATAGTATCTTACGTAAGAGAGTTCTGTTAACATGGGCAAGCCTCCTGTAACAGCCAGTAAGACTGTATATCTAACCCAGCAGCCAACATTAGATCCCAAAGACATTGACATGGACGCTACTTCCACCTTCTAACAGCGTTATCTTTCAATTCCCCCAAAACAAGCTCAAAGATGAACTCTGCTCCATTTTCCCAGGTCCATTGTAACATGTAGGAGAGACATCCTCCAAATGGGTTAATCCCCACCAGCCCAGGGACACTTGGCATTCATTTCCACTACTAATCTTGAACATCTCATTACCCAGAAACTACTCTTTGGTCCACATCAGACACCCTTGACTGGCATCACCAGAGATCCTATCTCCCCAGTGCCCCTTTCTCTTGTGGTTCTTCCCATCAATGATCCTATAGTCACCTCCATTCTAGAAGGCAGAGCCTCTGCAATGTCATTATCCAAGCTGGTTACTCACTTCAAAGCTATGGATATAGCACCACCATCAAATTTGTCATCTTACAATCTCCACTTATCCTCAAGGACATCTACATCCCATTTTTTTTATATCACTCCTCCTTCTGGGAACCAGATTCCCAGTGGCATTATTTCCTCAGAAATAATGGGTTGAATGTTGAATGGGTGGAAACCTGTATTTGTTTTCTGGGGAAGCCTAGGAATCCCAGTAGCAGCTACTGGCTTATCCTCTCATATAACCTAACCATTCAGTGGCACCATAATTCAAGTAGGACTTGAGGAACTGACATTATCGGGTCTACTTCTGACACTCCAGGAAACACCAGCCTGCCTCTGATTAAGAACCTTGGTGTCTGGCACAACTTCTGGCTTGGAACTTGCCATCGGGATGACCAGTTCTGCGAACAGTAGGGTCATTGCTTGACACCGCTACATCCTGCCCCCTGGAAGAATATGGGCTTGGCCTGTCCAAACTAGAGTCCATTCTAGTACCCAGCTGATCTTTTCAGAGCTGCATGGAGAGGGCGACTTCCAGTATCACTCCTGTTTCTCCTTTTGGTCAGATCATCTGGAACCCATGTAGCATCTCATGAGTCCCAAAAGAAGTGGCCAGCAACAACCCTATATTGGAGATACTTCTGCCACTACCTACATTCCAGGGACCTTCTCAAAACATAGATGGTGTCTTGCGAAGGGATCACACCTTGGCTGTAGTTCTTCTACTATCAGTGTATCTAGGAGAAAGCAAAGCAGAAAATACCTTCAGCCTTTACAAGAACCACCACCATTTCCAAGAAACATGTGCTTGTGGTCATATGTCTGGTTTCACTCTCCATCATGGCACTGAGACCTGATTTGGTGCTATCACAAGGATAATCACCCTTGCAGCGTAAACATCAACACTGTTCCTGTGTTGGGATATAATACATGTGGCAACTGCTCTCTGGGTATCTTCTTGGAAAACATTCTATACCATAAGATGGAATGATATCAAACCCTAGTGTATAGATAGCATCGTGTGTACAAGCTATGCATTAGAGCACCTGGGGCATAATTGTGAGAAAAGCTCCCTCACATAGAAGAGCTAAGCTATCTCCAGGAAGTGTATGTTAGAAGACATCATTATTTTCAACCTCCATCCACCATGGCACCAGGGCTCAGAGATAAGATCACATCCTTTGTGGTTGAAATATCCAGCACCACTCATATGTTAGCAAACACTTCTCATACCAGAATCATCTGCCTAGGACATAACAGGTAACATGAGGTGCCAATGTTTGTAAGCCCTACACTTTCTTCTATCTACCAGTGTGCTTAAGCTGGGCAGCAGAAAACTTCATGCCTTAGGGGAGCCACCATTATGGCAAACAAACTTTCACAGTTCCATTTTCCATCATGGTACCTTGGTTTAATCTTACATCCATAGGATGGTACACTTCCTATAACTCCACCCAGGAACCATCAGTGCACCTAGGCAACAAGCAAGAAAGAGGTATCCTCACATCCATAGAATCACCACCAGGACAAATAAATAGATATATGCTTCATGTTCTACTCTAGTACCTGGGGATCCTGTGGGTACACCAAATATTTGTACACTATCTTTGTGTCAAGAGACATTTTTCATAGAGTTGCCTTCCATGATCTTGCTCAAAATACAGGAAATACCTGGTGAGGAAATGACTCCATTCCCATAATCCCTTATGTTCCTGTTATCCCCCAGGGCAGCTGGGGGCACACCTGGGGAGGAAAATCCTTCAGCCTTCAGAAGAGCAAGTGCAAGGATCAGAAAAAGTGTGATGAGTGGTCTTCACTCAGCATCTGATACTCACCTGGCAGCCGCATGTACCTTGTGCTTCTTAATCATTAGCAACACCTTTGAGGCAGGACACACTATAATGGTAAAGATAAAAAAATAATCCCTTAGCACAAATTTGTGTAAGATGGTTCTCCTTTCTATCACAACCCCCAGGGTTCACTTTCCCACACTATCTCTACTATGGCTACAAATACCAGTCATACCCTGTGCCAAGGCCTCCTGTCAATTGCCTCTGTCCCCAGGCACCTGATGCTAATCTTTTGCCAGGGGAGGGGATGCCACTATGCTGTGTGTTGTAATGCCAGGGAGTATATGTGTTAAGGAACATATTCCATCCATCTTCCTTCTGAACGTGTGAGCTCATATGGCCTCATCATACCCATAATAGTGTATAAAATACCAATACTTGTACTGGGACATATTTTCAGGAACATTTTCATTTCAAGCTCCTGAACTTCATTTGCCTAAAAGACACACACTACTGCAGGAGACCATCATATCCAGGATTATGGGTGCTTGTGACCCTGTTAGCCAATCCCCCCCAATACTTCTCCACGAAGAGGTACTGATTCTTAGCAAAGGGGCTCATTTATGTGAAAGTCAACATGTGCTATTCTGTTGAAGCCTCAGACCTCAATATATATGAAGGTGTGTGTGTGTGTGTGTGTGTGTGTGTGTGTGTGTGTGTGTGTGTGACAGATACACTGTTCCAGTCAACATGAGTGTAATGGAAGCATCCCACTGTGAAGAGTACAAAAGAGTGTCCAGATCACTTCTCTTCACACTTCTTCTTCCTCTCCCTTTCCCCCTTCCTTCTCCTCCTCCCTCTCCTCTCCCCCTCCTTCTCCTTCTCTTCCTCCCCCCCCCATCTCCTTCCCTCTCTCTGCTGGCTGACTCAGTATCTGAGATTATTTTCTCTAGCTGGTTAGGATAAAACTGGTTAGGATGGTTATGCTAATTCTATCACCTATTTTCCTCAGTGATCTTTTTATTTTCCTGATTATGTAAACAAACATCTGAGTTTTTAATCTCCCTTTTTTCATGGGTTCTGTTTTGACAAGCAAGCATAGATGGTGATATTGTAAAACAGATTTCATGCAAATTTTCTCTCTCAGGGAATAAGTTGTGGATGTATCCCCAACTCCAAGACTTCCTGGGGTGATTCCTGGAGTCTTTGTGTTCTGACTCTCAGGGATGACAAGCCAGAAGGAAGAAGAATTTTGAGGACAGCTAGACTAAGGGACCTACTCTTACACTTTTAATCTTTACTTTTTTCCACTCTACTTAATTTTCAGAATATCTATGATAGGAGTTACAAAACACACATTTATTTGTGGAGATTCTGGGACTTCAACTCAGGGCTTTGGCTCTTACATTTCAAGCTTTGTGGTGACTAATGGGAAGTAAGGGTCTTGCAGACTTCCCTGTCTAGGTCAGCTTTGAACCACAGTGCTTACATCTCAGCCTCCTAAATTGCTAAGGTTACAGTCGTGAGCCTCCACCTCTTGACTTGAATATTTTTTGTATAATGCATCTGTCCTTCTCTCCCTACCTCTCTCCCCTTCCTTCCTTCCTTCCTTCCTTCCTTCCTTCCTTCCTTCCTTCCTTCCTTCCTTCCTTCTTTCGTTCCTTTCTCTATTCATCCACATACATTCCTATTTCTCCAAGAGAAAGTGAGCTTGGCCATCAATTTCATGTCATTTCATTTCATTTCATTTCATTTCCAGGAACCAGAAATGGTTGAGCTATACCTGCTCTCTAATTATTAAAAATTTAAGCTTACTTTGGATTTCTTCTGCCCCTTAAAGTATCAGAAAAGAATTTCTTTAGTAACTAGTCTGCCTCCAGTCTAAACCACTAAGATCAAATCACAGGATTTACACAATTACAACCAATTGTAGCTGACCCAACAGTTCTGCTGTGTTTCCACTGAAGTTAATTGCTAGAAATCTAATTTTTTTATGGATTCTCACAACTCAGTAGAACTATCTTTTAAAAGAAGAACACACAAGTACAAGCATCTCTGTCAGTCTACAACAAAATTTACTAAACATTTATCCAGTAAGACACTAGATACTGCTAAGATCTCACATGGGATATAAAGTGGAAAGACATCCCTTGCTCCAGTGGAATTTTTACAATGCATTTGGGGATAAAGATGACTAAACTGGAAATTACAACTAAAAAGATACATTTTTAGGTTGTGGGGAGCAAGGAAGTGGAACATAAACTACTTTTGCTTCCATTTCATTTTAATTAGCAATTCAAATATGTTTAAACAAACTTTGATCCATTAAAGAAAGAAGAGGGAGCAGACAAGTGAAAAGAAAAAGCTATTTCCAGATCAAAACCAGAGAAAATTACGAAAGGAAAAGAGATAACCAGTTACTAGGACCCTAAGCAAGTGGTCAGGTGTGGTAGAAAAGAGAAAGCAGGGATTTAGTAAGCCTATACATCATGAGGCCATCTGTCCATCTTTTTAAATGTATTAGGAACCATGAATACAGACAAGCAAAACAATGGCAAAACATCTACATTTTTAGAAAACATTGCCGGTGGCAGTGGTAGGGGAGAAATAAATTGTGGCAGCCAAGAATGACACTTTTTGGTTACCAAGAAAAGGATAAACCATGAGCTCTTAATTTGGAGTTGCTGACAGTGGAGATGAAGAGGTAGTGGTAAGAAAAAGATACCTAACAGGCCTATTCTAGAGGACAGGCTTACCATGAGCTATCTGTGGAATATGCAGACATTATTTGGGAAACTTGTACCTATTTAAAATGTGTTGTGACCTACTGATGATAGTCTGACTTTGTGAAGCCTATATTCTAGTCGAAAGTGAAGAAACAACTATATAAACTTTCTGGTATATTATCCATAAACAAAGAATACGGAGAGTAAAGTAGTGTATACAGAACATTGAGGCTGTGGGTAGAGGGAAACAGGGGTTTCAATTTATGGAGAAGACAAGCCACATTGAGAATGGGAAAGCTGAGTGAGGTCTAGTAAAAGGGAGCTGAATGGTAAGGAGGATCATTCCAAAGAATCGGAATAATCACTGTGAAGGCTAGAGAACAGAAGACAGTTTTCCTCATGGAGCAATTTATAACTGACTATGATTGGAATGGTGCCAACAAATTGATAGGAGGGGGGAAGACATACAGAGAAAGGGCAGCTTGAAATTTGCACCGCCATTTATAGACCGTATAATTACAGATTTTCACACAGCCTTCAACAGTCAGGAACTCAATGTTTTTCCTATAGCTGGTTTACTCACAAACCTTTTGAAAAGACAATGAAATAAAGTAGAGAAGCAACTTTTGATCTATTGTTTTTATTGTTTTCTATATAGGAATAGCTAGATTAGATAGGTGAGAAGAAAGGGAGAAAGGAGAGAAAGTATGAAGGGAAAGAAGAAAGATAAGAAACAAAGACTGAGCTGTAGCACGTGTGTGCATATACATAGCTACATTTGGAATGACACTGAAGTTCCTTTTTCTGTTCAATGAGTACTTGATAGGAGAGTCAGAAATACTAAATCTTGGCTGGAGTGCGGCCCAGTGGCAGAGTGCTCACCTAGCATGCACGAAGCCTTGCGTTTGATTCCTCAATACCACATACACAGAAAAAGCTGGAAGTGGTGATGTGGCTCATGTGTAGAGAGCTAGCCTTGTGAAAGTTCAAGGACAGTGCACAGACCCTGAGTTCAAGCCCCAGGACTGGCACAAAAAATTTAAAAAAGAAATCTCCAAATGATATTAACTAATTTTTTAATTTATCTGTGGATTACTGATCTTCTCAGGACTACAAAAATTATCTGTTCTTCTTGCATTAATATTGTGCTTTTCTTCAACTTATTATGTACGGCCAATCACTTTTTTTCAATATTTTATAACTTTTCCTAGTTGTTTATTTAATGCAGCACTTGATACCAGGGTTGCTGCTCAATTCAATCTGAATGCCATCTTAAAGGGAGTGTAAAAATATTAGCTTTAATGAAGCAAGCATATAGAAAACTATGATTAACAGCCTAAAAATGCACAGCATTGGGCCTAGTGCAACGTTTATGAGATTAGCCCTGCAAAAACAAAGAAAACCATCACAGAGACACTCCTCCAGGCACCCTGTGGCCTGATTTACTTACGCTAAGTCGTTTATTGCTATTTGAGAGGCTCAAAGACCCTGCTCCTGAGCTGTACTTCCTCATCTGCCCCTTGAAGTCAGACCTGCCAAGGCCAGGGTTTGAAATTCACTTTGCATCTCATAGTCCTGCTACACTTGGCAATATGTGTACATAAATACATATTTTGAATGCACATGAATACACACATGTACACACATATACACTTGTGTATATACATATCATGTATGTATATAGATGTGGGAGTGCATATATACATACATGTATATGCATGTGCTTGTATATGACATACCCATGTATACATCTACATATATGGCTATACTCATACATAAAAAGAAAACTATTTCCATAGGCTGAAATGGGGAGTGGGAAAGCTGCAGTTCTCAGGCTCTTTGGAAGGGAAGCTGGATTTGATGGCTTACACCTATAAATTCCAGTGAGGAGAGGAAGTCTATAAAGCAAATAAATCTGGCTCAGGGTCACTTGGTTGGTCTAAAACTGACCAGTGAAAACAACATGACTCAATGGTATTGTGCCATCCTAAAAAGTGGCTCTGAGTCCAGAAACTTAGGTACCTTCAAAGGTCTAGAAGAGATAAAGATATGTATGAAGATTTTGTTGGATTGTTTTTTCTTTCACTTTGCCCAGTGGTGTTTATCAACCTTGCCTGGAACAGAAGTATTCAGAAAAGTACTATTCAGGGATACTATGAGAAAGCATTTAATGTTTTATTTAATAGCGGGAGGTTTCCTAAGGCATTGTGCCATCAAGCTGCGTGAGCACCACTTCATAGATTTAAGCACACAAACTAACAAATCTCAAAGCTGCCATCCTAGCTACTCTAGAAACTGAGATCTGAGGATGGAGGTTCAAAACCAGCCCAGACAGAAAAGTCTCCAAGACTTATCGCCAATGAAACACACACACACACACACACACACACACACACACACACACACACACACACAGCTGGAAGCAGAGCATGGCTCAACTGGTAGACCATTAGTCTTGAGCACAAAAGGTCAAGAACAGTACCCAGGCCCTAGATAGCAACAATTCCCATCACTCTCCCTTCTCAATCCCACTATATATGGAAAGGTATCAAAGACTTATTTAAAGCGAATCCTGAAGAGTCTGGAAAGGGTTGGTCTAAATTCTACATGTCCAGGCCTCAATTGATCCTTCCCAGACCTGACCAAGTAAGAACCTATTCAGAGACTAGGACTGATCAAACAGCTCAGATTTAGGATGGAAACTAGTTGAGGAATCACAGACACTTAGATTAATCACGGGATCATAGTCTGCTACTCCTCTCCTTAGTGAGTGATAGCTATGCACTTTTTAATCCCTTTCTCCTCTTGAAGGAGCAAAGCAGCCTTTGACCTGCTTCCTCTGAACTCCTCTGGCAAGTACAGCAGCAAATTCATCTCTAGATCTCCCCCCTTCTCCCTCCCCCTCCCTCCCTCTTTCCCCCTTCCTCCCTCCTCCCCCCTTCCTCTCCTTCTCTCTCTCTCTGTCTCTCTCTCTGTCTCTCTCTCTGTCTCTGTCTCTCTGTCTCTCTGTCTCTCTCTCTCTCTCTCTCTCTCTCACACACACACACACACACACACACACACACACACATTTGTGGAAAATTCCACTCAGGTCTTCAGCCCAGGCGCAGGGCATTCTGCTGAGCATCAGTAATGCTCTCCGTATGCTAGCTGACAAGGGCACGATCCCTGTGCTTATTAGACTCCATTTGTCAGGTTCTCTCTGACACACTTGTCCACAGATTTCTTAAGAATATTCCAAGTATTTAGGCACAGTTTCAGAAGCTGCTCCTGCCTGTAACCAGTCATTTCTTAATGTTTCCCAGCAAAGGCTATAAATAATTCTACATAGGAAGCCAATCAGATATCTTCCCCCTCCCTTTTCCTGTTCATTCCCCTCTCTACAACCTCTCAGGTTCATACACCTGATACCAGGTAATTTCCCATTAGCACAGCATTCAAGTACCAACGCTATACACGCTATACAAGCTTTCATACTTCTTTCTCCCTTGGTTATTTAAGAGTGATTTGCTCTAGAGTATGTGGGTTGATGTTTTGTAAAGCTCAGTGGTACAGAGTCAACATTGGAATTCTGACCTAGAAATGGAAATTCCAACCATTGTTCTTCCTTTCTCCATAAAGTATAAACAGTTTAATTTGTCACAGTTACTCAAGGCTTCGCTAAGGGTATTTCAAGAGATCTGGGTGGAACTGGCAATTCTGGGCCTTTTCTGTTGGACGATTCTTAGTATTCTGTAACATAGTATATGATATTGCATATGAGAGGAATGGTTTAAGTTCTCAGGGAGCTATCCAAAGGATTTGACTCTTGATATCTTCCTCTCCTGATATTGCTGTGGACATTTGGATATTAATTATTTATCACACATTTATACTAGATTTATATGTATCTAAATATATATCTTTTATCTGTTTTGGTTATATATTGTTATGGAGAATTCTTTATTTGTTGTGACATCAAACCCTGGGCTTTATAGTTCTTTTGTATTTTATCATTTCATACATTATTCAAAGCATTTCTTCTCACAGTAGAATACTCTCAAATGTGAGAGTACACCTCCTCCAGCTCTGAGTAATCTGGGGGGGGGGGAGGCAGCAAGGATGAAAGTAAGAACACAACAAGTGATCAACTAGAGGTGAAATTCTTGCAAACTGCCAATGGGGTATCAAAAAAAACCTAGGTTATCATAAGAATGCTTATACCTTTGCCAACACTTGGAGAATTAAATCCATTAGGTTTGGATGTTTTTATGTGATATCTCAGCTCTTTATTCCTCAGATGTTCCTAAGTTTACAGGTTGAACATATCCCAGTCTTCTTAAAAGTTGTGCTAATATTCGTCTAAAATGAGTCTGAGTAGGGGCCAGGAGCATGGCCTAGTGATAGAGTGCTTGCCAAACAAGCACAAAGCCCTGGGGTCAATTGCTCAGGACCACATTCAAAGAAAAAGCTGGAAATTGTGTTGTGGCTCAAGTTTTAGAGCACCAGCCTTGAGCTGAAGAGCTCATGGACAACGCCCAGGCCAGAGTTCAAGCCACCCCCTCCCCCCCACCAACAACAACACTAACAAAACAACAACAACATGTCTTAGTATAACATGTACTCAGTTTTATCTTCAATATCTTATAACTGTACAATGCTTTTAATTTCATTTGATTTGCTCATTTTCATTTTTCAGTGTCCTTGCTGAATTTGTCATCCATGATGAAGGAAGACAGCATGTCATTCTTCTTCAGGTCTTCAATTGTTCCCTTACTTCATTATCTGTTTGCTTCAATTCTTTTTGGAGTCAGTTTGCAAACTTTTTGAAGAAAACATTTGAATTCTTTGCCACTTCAGCCACTTCAGTATGATTGGATTTGGTTATTTTCATGTCATTGGTTATGTGAGTCACTCTATCTTTTTTTTTTGCCAGTCCTGGGCTTGAGCTCGGGCCTGAGCACTGTCCTTGGACTTTCTCAAGGCTAGAGCTCTACCACTTGAGCCTCAGCACCACTTCTGGCTTTTTCTAAGTATGTGGTACCAAGGAATCGAACCCCAGTCTTCGTGCATGCTTGGCAAGCACTCTACCACTAGGCCAAACTCCCCGCCCATCTTTCTTTATTTTTTTATTTCTTGTATGTCTTTGCTACATTGGCACCACCTGTTGGGATGAGCAGTTCTTCTGCTAGCATTCAAAGGACAGAAAGCACACAGATGGAATGCAATCAACAATTCTAAAACAAACCAAAGGCATGCTTGGCTTACAGATGTGGTTCACTGGCAAAGGACCCACCAAATTCTACAGGACTCTGGATAAAAATCCTAATACACTAAGAAAACAGAAAGGGCGATGCGAGGTCCCACTACATTTCTATCCGTGGCTCTTAGTGGCTCATGATGGCTCCTAGCTTATTCAGGCTTAGTACCTGCAGCTAGCTCTCTGGCTCTAGGCATCTGGCAGGTACATCTGTAGGCTCCTGGTGGTTAGGGATTCCTCACCAAGTGGCTGTGGCTTGTCATTCACACCCTCCACCCAACTAGCTCTCTATTTGTGAATCCAAGTCCAAACTAACCACATTGTGGGGTCTACATTGATTACCAGATGGTTTTTTGTTGTTATTTAGCTGCTTGTGAGTTAACATTGAAGAAGTCTGGAGATATTAAAACCAGGATCTGCTTTACCAGATCCTGGTAAACTTTGTCTTTAAGACTTCTGCTAAACTGACTTCCTTCTGGGGTCACCAGTGAGTTAAGTAGTGGTGAAGCCAACTCATCTTTCTTGTGCAAGGGTGCAGAGCATGTATGTTCATTGTTTTCAGAGTTCTAGCTGGTATGCCTACAAGATCTCTGAAAAGTTTTCCCTGTTGTTGTGTGCATCTTAGTGCTTGAACTCAGGGCCTGGAAGCTGTCTGAGCTTTTGGCTCAAAACTAGTACTCTACCTTTCAAGCCACAGCTCCACTTCTAGCTTCCTGTGGTTAACTGAAGGTAAGAGTCTCATGGACTGACTTTGAACCCAAGCCTGGTGAGTAGCTTGGATTACAGGCATGAGCCACTGGCAGCTGTCCCTTTTATTTTTCCTTTCCTTTTCTTTCTTTTCTTTTGTCTTTTTCCTTTCTTCCTTTCTTCTTCCCTTCCTTCATCTTTATTTTTCCCTCTAAGATCTACTAGGGCTTCAACTCATTGCTCTTGCTTTACCACTTGAGTCACCCCTCCGTCCTTATATTTTCATAATATTTGCCAAATATTGTTTATTTTAATAGCCTTTGCAAATAACAAACACTTGATTTGTCTGTCAAGGCTATTGTGATTTTCTCTATTTTTTGTTATTACATTTTCCCCCTCATCTTTCAGATTTATCTTGGTCTTTTTCTATCACCATTGTCCAATTATTACAGCTTCAAGGATCATTGTCAACAACTCATCCAGATCTGCCAGCTGTGTCATGGCCACTTCATCAGATGCCACTGAAACTGAGTCGCATACATTGAAGCCTCTGTAGACTGATTTTGCTTTCAGAATTGTTACATGGCCTCAGAACCTTCTTGGTTAGTTCTAACATCAGAGAAAATAACAGCGGGCCTTTATGCTCTTTGTAAGATGTCCTCTTCTTTCTGTTTTGATTTGTCAATGTATTAAAGGACTACTTCACATCATACAAATTCAGAAAAATGGTTAAGTAATCTTTCACAGAGACTTATTAAAGTCTCCAGATTTATGTATTACTATTATATATTGTGTAATATCTTTTAAACTCAAACAATGGTGCTCTGAAACACTCTAGGATGCTTTCTTCCTAGATGTCTAGAATTTTCTATTCCTACAAAATCTTTTACATGTGTTCACTTTATGTCATTGGTTCTTCTATCTCAGAGCATTTTCCCTTGGCCTTTATCCACTCAGTCTTTATCACAAGTACATTACATTGTTATTGGCTACATGCCATGTCATGGAATCTGCGAAACTGCTAACTTATCTAAGTAGTAATAGTTTGTCATTATTTTTGTCTCTGTGCAATTCAACCTATTTACTACTGGCACCATATGTTAAACTTTCTTTGAAGAAATCTCCACTTCTCTGCTAAAGAAAGATGACATGGACCCATGATTTTGACCTAGCCAATTACAGTATTTTACATTTATTCTCTATGTTTTATTTTTTTCTTTATCCCCCACCCCTCATCTTGTTTTCCTCTGTTCCCTATTCAATTTCAAATAACCAAATACAAATATATCCGATATATCAGATAACAAAATGAGATACTGTAACAATATGAGATAACCAAGGGACAGCAAAAGAGATGAGAGATAACATAGTACCCTAAGAACAGCAATCATTCATTATATGGCTTATATTTATATATCCTAGAGATCCTTTTATTTAGCGTCCTACTATATGGCCTTTTGTATCAAGGTTTTGCTCTATTGCAAATCTCTGCTAGGAGAGCCCAAGGTTTCTACTGATTCTGACAAATGAGGGAAACCATTGAGCCTAAGTTCCTTTGAGTCTGGCTTACTTCACTTGGTATGATCTTTTCCAAGTCTTTCCATTTCCTAACAAATGAGGCAATGTCATTCTTTCTGACAGCAGCATAAAATTCCATTGTGTATAAATACCACATCTTGTTGATCCACATTTCTCTATTTTACATTTGTTTTTTTCCCAAATTTTGGTGTGATTACTTTTTATGGGGTTCAATAATTTTTAATGTCTCAAATTAATGTACAATTAAGGCACACTACTAATTGTATAATTTCAGCTAATTATTATTATGTTTATCAGTCAATATATTCCTTTGATTTCTTTGCTTAAAATGCATGATACCTTTTATGTTCTTAAGTACATTAGTCATAGTTTTAAAATTATGGCATAGTAATCAAATTGCACATACATTACCACAATCAATTTTTAGTAATCTCTCCAAAAGAAAAAAAATGCTTAGTAGTCATCTTTCTGTTTTGCCCATCTTGGGCAAACATTATATTATTTTATCTCTATAGATCTGTCTATTCAGGGTAATTCCAACAAGTTGAATCATATAATCTGGAGTTTTGTAAGTGACTTCTTTTGCTTCATTTGTTATAAAAATTTATCAATGCTGTAAATTGTATCCGTGCTTTTTTTCTTTTTTGGCTGAATAACATTCCATCATACTGGTATAGTGTATTTTGTCTGTTTCAATTGGTCACCAGTTGATGGATATTTGGGATGCTTCCACTCTGGAGTTATTATGAATATACTTGCCTTTATTTAGGCACAAGATTTTGTGCATAGGCCTAGCTATTTTAAGATGATAATAACTTTAAAGTAGTTTTTATGTTCACAGGAAATTAAATAGAAAATACAGATTTTAATATACATACTCATCCTTTCCTCAGTTTCCCTTGGCATTAACGTTTTGCTTTAGTGTGCCATATTTGAAAGACAATCAAGGAATCCATCCGATATAATTTAACTGAAGCCCCTATATTACATTACGGGTACTCTTTGAGAACTGTGTGGCTGTGGTAATGTGCCCTTGTTAAATGTCATATACAGTAGTTTTACTACTCAAACAATCCACTGTTCTTCTGCCTATCAATTTCCTCCCTCCCTACCTCCCTCCTCTGATCCTCTCTCATAACCATTTACCATTTCATTGTTTCAATGGTCTTACCTTTTTCTGAATTTCAAATAAGTTGAATTGCATAATATATAACCTGTTCAGATAGGCTTCTTTCACTTAGTAAGTATGCAGTTAAATTTCCTCCATGCATTTTCATGGCTTGATAGTTCATTACTTTTTATTGCTGAATAATATCCCATCATATGAATATGTCATTAGTTCATTTATCCATTTACCTGTGGATAAAAACAATCTTAGTTGATACCAAGTCTTGACTATTTTTAATAGCACTTTTGTAATCCGAGTATTTGTGTGGATCTACATATTTAATTCACTTGCATAGATTCCAAATAGTAAACTTGTAACATTGCATAATAGTATCTTTAGTTTGGGAATGAACGTGCAGACTACCTTTCAATATAGCTATACAACTTTGTCAACTGTCAGCAACAAATGACACTTCCTATTCCACTGTGTTCTCATCAGTTTCACCATTTCAATTTTCCAATTTTAACCCTAGAATATGTCTAAAGTATTACCTTATTGTTATTTTAACACACATTTCCCTAAGGACATATGATGTGTATTTTTCACATGCCTATTTACTCCCTCCCCCCGACCCCCCCTTCCCTGTCCAATTTCAATTTCAAATAACCAAATACACATATATCCAATATATCAGATAACAAAGTGAGATACTGTAACAATATGAGATAACCAAGGGACAGCAAAAGAGATGAGAGATAACATAGTACATTAAGGACAACAATCACTCATTATATGGCTTTTGTTTCTATATCCTAGAGGTCCTTTCATTTAGCATCACATTGTATGGTCTTATGTATCTAAGGTTTTGCTCTATTGCAAATCTCAGCTAGGAGAGCCCAAGCTTTCTGATTATGACAAATGAGGGAAACCATTGAGCCTATGTTCCTTTAAGTCTGGAAGATCTTCACTAACCATACAACAGACAAAGACCTCATATCTAAAATATATCAACAGCTCAAAAAATTGAATCACTCCAAAACTAATCTCCAAAGTAACAACCATCCCATTAAAAGATGGGCCAAAGACTTAAAGAGAATCTTCTCTGAAGAAGAAATAAAAATGGCCTATAGACACATGAAGAAATGCTCAACGTCTCTGGTGATAAAAGAAATGCAAATCAAAACAACTCTAAGATTCCACCTCACTCCAGTTAGAATGGCCAGGATCAAGAAAACTAATAACAGATGCTGGAGGGGATGTGGCCAGGAGGGATCACTACTACACTCCAGGAGGGATCACTACTACACTGTTGGTGGGAGTGCAAACTCGTTCAACCACTATGGAAAGCAGTGTGGCAGTTCCTCAAAAGACTAAACATAGAGCTCCCCTATGACCCAGCAATTCCACTACTTGGCATTTATGCAACCGTCCAGAAACAAAGGCATACTAAATCCACTAGCACAATGATGTTCATTGCAGCACTATTTACCATAGCGAAGATATGGAACCAACCCAGATGTCCCTCAGTTGATGAGTGGATCAACAAGATGTGGTATTTATACACAATGGAATTCTATGCTGCTGTCAGAAAGAATGACATCACCCCATTTGTAAGGAAATGGAAAGACTTAGGTTTCAGCATAATCTTTATGGACTCGGATGTCACCTATGAACAAGGAGCAATGTGGATGACTTGGTTTAGGTGTGACTTGCATGTTCCTGAAAGGTCCACTGGAATTGCAGGTTTGACCTATGGAGTGAGGCTGTTGGGAAGTGGTAGGGTCTGTGGGAGTTGGGTCTAGTGGGAAGGTTCACTGGAAGTGTGTTTTTGGAGGTTAGTTCTCATGAGAATCCTTGGGACGTCTAATAAGAGGATTGCTGTAGAAATCTGAGTTTAACCCATCCAGCTCTCTATGTTCCTGGTCTTAGTTATAATCACTCATTTGCTCTCACCTGCTTCCAGCATTATTATTAGCGATGATGTAATACAACCAAGAAATAAGCCAAGAGTGATGGCTAGTTTGTGAACCTCAAAAATTAAACTGAATAAATTCATTTTTCCTTGTAATAAATGTGTTTCCAGTATTACAGTGAAGTGATACAAAACTGAATAATATTAGCTGGTAAGAACAAAATCAATTTTGATGGTTGGATAAGCAAGATAAATTAAATGACTATACTTTTCATCTAAGAACTTCAGAACTGTTTAGATACAGAGAAAGACAGAGATAAATACAAAGAAAGAATCATTTGTGATTTCTGCATTGTCATTATATCCCTGACTTAAAATTGTTTTAATATATGATTTGTATTTTATATATGGATTTTTCAGAGAAAAAGAATCACATTCAACATTGTAAAATTTCATGCCCTGAACTACAATGAAGACTTTCAATTTTTCTTTGGTGGTTTCATTCCACAGCCTCACTATGGAAAGGGCTGTCAGACTTCTTGTATCCATGTGGCTTTACACAAGGCAGTTTGCATTGAATAAACAACATATGGTAACTTTAAAACATATATTTAAAGTACATGAAACATATTACCCATGTAATTAACAGAAAAATAGAATCAGAACATTATCTAAAAAGGAAATATAAATGATTTATATGTGAAAATGATCAGAAAAGATTTTCATATTTCCAACAGCTTCTTCATCTTCTTATCCATATAATAAATGTTGATTGTGATTTTAATAGCTTTAGCCCAAGGTAGGGGTTTTATGAGAAAATGTCCATATTACTTGCCTTTTAGGTTTATAGTTTTAGTTTTAATTTCTTTAGTTTATCATCCATTGAAATTTGGCTAAATTTATTAGTAGTAACCAGATTTCTAAAAAAAAAACTAGAAATAAAAACTAAAAAGTGAGAAAAGGTACCAATTTCTCACACTATAATGAGGGAGCCAGTATTTTAGAACCTTAAAATGTTATACATCATAAGAGACACCTAAAGTCAGCTGAAGTCAAACCACTGCCTTTCATCCATAGATAATTAAAATGACCCCATGTTTCAAGATGTAAGTCAAGCATTTCCAGGAGTTACAGTAATCTTTAATGGCTCACCTTCAGGAAATTTTCTTCACAACCCGGGAAAGGTACTGAAAAGAAGCTTATGGGCCAAGGAGAGAATTTAATGGGCTCTTAACCCTTTTCAATTGAGGTACAAGATGTGGGATTAGGAAATGGAGCAACTATTTAAGTCTCTCCATTCTATTTTTCACTCGGCTCAGAAGAAGTCGAGCTAGCAAAGCGCAGCCACTTGAAATTGTGGGTGCATCTTCATTCCGTGCTTTACGGAACTTTCACATCTTATGAGAGTCTTATATATGTGTCTCTGGACAATATAAAAGTCTTGATATTCTACCTATAAATTAATGTATTATAGTGGTATAAAACGTGATTTTTGAATGCTGCAATGCTATCAAAATATCCTAATCGAATCAAATAACATTTCTGCTCGGCAGAGGAATATTATAAAATTAAAATGCCAACTTTAAATGATCAAAGAGTTAATTTATCTGCCTTGAGTATGTTTAATTGTTACTAATGTGTGTTATGCTAATTAAACATGCCTCCTCAATAATTATAGGAGAAGCTGCAAAGCTTTTAAGACTCCTGCTAATCCAGCACCCTCTGCTTACTTGTTTCTAATTTGTTCATTTTAATGTACCAATTATGTGAATTAGAGCAAACAAATACACTATGAAAATCTCTCTTCTGAGACTCTGACCCCCAGATGTTTTGCATCAGATAGAACAATCATTGTTCTAGCTCAATTATTCAGCTTCTAGAGTAGATGAAAGGATTAAAAGGCTGATTTATTTAGTTGTGAATAAACAGATATAACAATTGATTATTTTTATTGTGAATTTTTAGGCACCAAGTCTCGCTGTCTTGAACAAATCCAAAGAGTAATAAAATCAGATGAAATGTATAATGAATTATTAGATCAATTTTAATGAAAATTCAATAACGTATTGTGTACTGTTAAAGCTAGCAGAGAAAGGGTAATCCTGGTTCATGTATACTATTCATTTAAGATAAACACTAATGACTCCATAAATATTGTGGTACAGATAAGAGAAATGTGTGGTATTAAATGTCAAAGAAAAATGAACTTTTGATATATATACATATATATATGTCTTTTACTTTTGTTGTTACTTTTGTATGCAGAATATTCCTCTGTTTAGAAATAATCTCTCTTTCCAGGGAAATATATCTTACTAAAGATATGAGGCAAGATTTAAAACCTTAATGCAGAATATATTGAGTTGCTGGATCTTCACCCTCTCCAGGTCACCCAGCAGTTAACTATCATTTTGTCTATTTACTAGAGGCAATGGTAGTGCCACCATGAGCTCACACCTGTAATCCTAGCTACTCAAGAGGCTGAGATCTGAGGATCAAGGCTCAAAGCCATCCAGGCACAAAAGGACCTGAGACTATTATCTTCAATTAACCTATAGAAAACAGGAAGCAAGGCTTGGCTCAAGGGTAGGGTAGTAGCCTCAAGCTGAAGAGCTCAGTGACATGGCATAGGCCCAGGGGTATGATGGTAGCCTTGAGATGAAGAGCTCAGGGACAGAGTCCAGGTTGAGTTCAAGCCCCATGACCCACACACCAAAAAGGAAGGAAGGAAAGAAGGAAGGGAGGGAGGGAGGGAGGGAGGGAGGGAGAGAGAGAGAGAGAGAGAGAGAGAGAGAGAGAGAGAGAGAGGGGGGGGGGGGAGAGAGAGAGAGAGAGAGAGAGAGAGAGAGAGAGAGAGAGAGAGAGAGAGAGAGAGAGAGAGAGATTGGACTATGGAAAAGAAGAAAGGACGGGAAGAATGGGGAAGGAGGTGGAAAAGAAGAGGGGAAAGAGCAAAAAAGGCAAACAGAAAAAAAGCATAAAGACTAGAAACATCTTTTTCCTTCTGTGGAGCAATTCACAGAGGGAAATATCAGGTGACAATACTCAAAGGAAAGTCACTCATAACTTCACAAGCTATAGGACCCATTATTACATTTTAATAGTTTTATCTCCACTTTTAATTGTTAAACACATTTGAGATAACAAATGCAATTTTCTAAATCCTTTTTCCTTTCTCCTTCTCTATCTTTCTTTACTGTGTGTGTGTGTGTGTGTGTGTGTATTGGCCTATTTGGAAAACTTTTTCACTCAAGGCTGGTGCTCTCACACTTGGACCATGATGCCACTTTCAGTTTTTATCCAGTTAACCGAATGGAAGTTTCCCATGGATTTGTCTGTTCAGGAATTCTCCAAACTGTAGAGCGTCCTGAGTAGTTCTAGGAACATAGGTGTTAATCACCAAATCCAGCCTTTAGTTTCCTTTCTTTCATATTCCTATGAGAAGTTTCTGGTACAATAACTTTGGTAAACAGCATACTAATTATGAAGTTATAGGAACTGTAAGCGTGGCCAACTGGTAAGAGTGCTTGCCCAGCATGCACAAAGCCCTAGGTTCGATTCCTTGGTACCAGAGTGGTGCTGTGACTCAAGGGTAGACTGCTAGCCATGACAAAGCTCAAGAACAGTGCCCAGAATTCTTCTAATGTGCAACAAAATTGTATTTTTGAATGTGTGGCTCTGTACATCAAAGACAAATGTTTGACAGAAAATAATATATTTTGACACTTGTGAATAACAAGTTCCTATATATTTAATGCAAATGCTCCCATAAGCCAAACTGGCAATAGTTGTGCTAGGTAGGCATCACTTTCCTGTAAACATTTGAAAACAAAAGGTGTGAGTGGACATGTGTGACTAAGGATCGGGGTTTTTTTTTGCATTTTTATTGTAATTAGTAAAAGGGTTACATGATATTTGCCAGATAGAAGGTGCATTAATTCATGTACATTGATACCCTTTTCACATGTCTTGGTACCCATTTCCCTCCCCACCACACACCCCCCACCCGTGTTGGTTTTCCCCCCTTCCCTATCAAATTTCAAATAGCCAAACACAAATAAATTCAATATATCAGATAACAAAGTGAGATACTATAACAATATGAGATAACCAAGACACAGCAAAGGAGATGAGAGATAACATAGTACATTAAGGACAACAATCACTCATTATATGGCTTTTGTTTCGATATCCTGGAGGTCCTTTCAATTAGCTTCATACTACATGGCCATATGTATCAAGATTTTGCTCTATTGCAGATCTCTGCTAGTAGAGCCCAAGGTTTCTACTGATTATGACGAATGAGGGAAACCATTGAGCCTAAGTTCCCTTGAGTCTGGCTTACTTCACTTAATATGATTTTTTCTAAGTCTTTCCATTTCCTAACAAATGGGGCGATGTCATTCTTTCTGACAGCAGCATAGAATTCCATTGTGTACAAATACCACAACTTGTTGATCCACTCATCAACTGAGGGACATCTAGGTTGGTTCCATATCTTTGCTATGGTGAATAATGCTGCAATGAACATTGTTGTGCTAGTGGATTTAGTATGTCCTTGTTTCTGGATGGTTGGGTAAATGCCCAGTAGTGGAATTGCTGGGTCATAGGGGAGTTCTATGTTTATTCTTTTGAGGACCTGCCATACTGCTTTCCATAGTGGTTGAACGAGTTTGCACTCCCACCAACAGTGTAGTAGTGATCCCTCCTGGCCACATCCCCTCCAGCATCTGTTGTCATTCGATTTCCTGATCCTGGCCATTCTAACTGGAGTGAGGTAGAATCTTAGAGTTGTTTTGATTTGCATTTCTTTTATGATAAGAGATGTTGAGCATTTCTTCATGTGTCTATAGGCCATTTTTGTTTCTTCTTCAGAGAAGATTCTCTTTAAGTCTTTGGCCCATTTTTTAATGGGATGGTTGTTACTTTGGAGATTAGTATTGGATTGATTCAATTTTTTGAGTTGTTGATATATTTTAGATATGAGGCCTTTGTCTGTTGTTTGGTTGGTGAAGATCTTCTCCCACTCTGTAGGCTTCCTAATTAATTTACTAGCTATGTCCTTTGCCATACAAAAGCTCTGCAGTTTAATGCAGTCCCACTTATCCAGCCTTTCTCTGATTTGTTGTGATTCTTGGTCCTTATTAAGAAAGTTTTGACCTGTGCCAAGGAGGCCTAGTGTATCTCCTATTCCTTCCTGTAAAGTTTTCAGTGTGTCAGCTTTTACCTCCAGGTCTTTGATCATTTGGAGTTAATTCCAGTGCAACGTGACAAAGAAGGATCCAGCTTTAGTTTTCTGCAGGTGCTTAACCAGTTCTGCCAGCACAACTTGTTGAAGAGGCTGTCTTTCTTCCATTCTATTTTTTTGGCTCCCTTGTCAAAGATTAGGTGGCCATAGGTCTGTGGTTTAATATCTGGGTCCTCAGTTCTATTCCATTGGTCTTCAGGCCTGTTCTTGTGCCAGTACCAAGCTGTTTTGGTAATTATAGCTCTGTAATAGATTCTAAAGTTTGGAATTGAAATTCCTCCGGCGCTGTTCTTTCTGCTAAGAAGTGTTTTTGCTATACGGGGTCTTTTATTATGCCATATGAAATTTTGAATTGCCTCTTCTATTTCTTTAAAGAATGCCATTGGGATATTGATGGGTATTGCATTGAGTTTGTAGCTAGCTCTTGGCAAGATTGTCATTTTCACAATGGTGATTCTTCCAATCCAGGAGCATGGGAGGTTTTTCCATTTCCTTAGTTCTGCTTTAATTTCCTTTTTCAGGGTTTTAAAGTTTTTGTCAAAAAGGTCCTTTACATTCTTAGTTAAGGTAATTCCTAGGTACTTTAATTTTTTGAGGCTATTGTGAAAGGAGTTTCTTTCCTGATTATTGCCTCGTTCCTCTCACTGTTGGCATAAAGGAAGGCAGTTGATTTTTGAGGGTTGATTTTATAGCCTGCTACTCTTCCAAAGCTTTGAATCAGCTCAAGGAGCTTGGGAGTAGAGTCTATAGGATTCTTTAAATACAGAATCATGTCATCTGCAAAGAGGGATAGTTTTATTTCCTCTTTCCCTACTTGGATCCCCTTTATGCTTGCTTCTTGCCTTATTGCACTGGCTAGGAATTCTAGTACTATGTTAAAGAGGAGTGGAGAGAGTGGGCATCCTTGTCTCGTTCGTGATTTTAGAGGGAATGGCTTTAGCTTTTCACCATTAAGTGTAATACCAGCAGTGTATTTCTCATACACAGCCTTTTACATTGAGGAATGTTCCATGGATTCCTAGTTTCTCCAGAGCTTTTAACATAAAGGGGTGTTGGATCTTGTCAAATGCCTTTTCCGCGTCTATTGAGACAATCATGTGATTTTTGTCCTTGCTCCTGTTGATGTGTTGAATTATATTAATTGATATGCGTATGTTGAACCAGCTTTGCCTCCCCGTGATGAATCCAGTTTGATCATAGTGTATAATTTTTTTGATGAGTTGTTGTAGACGGTTGGCCAGTATTTTGTTGAGAAGTTTTGCATCGATGTTCATCAAAGATGTAGGTCTATAGTTCTCTTTCTTTGATGAATCTCTGTCTGGTTTGGGGATGAGGGTTATACTGGCTTCATAGAATGAGTTTGGCAAGGAACCTTCATTTTCAATTTCGTTGAAGAGCTTGAGGAGTATTGGTGTGAGCTCTGCTTTGAAGACCTTATAGAATTCAGCTGTGAATCCATCTGGTGCTGGGCTTTTCTTAGGTGGAAGTTCTCTAATTGCCATTTCTATTTCAGAGCTTGAAATAGGCCTGTTGAGTTGGCTTAGTTCTTCTTGGTTCAGTGTGGGTATGTTAATATTGGCTAGGAATTCATCCATTTCATCTAGATTCTCAAATTTGTTGGCATAAAGGTTTGAGAAGTATTCCCTCATGATATTTTGGATTTTGGTAATTTCTGTCGTGATATTACCATTTTCATCTGCGATTTTGTTTATTTCGATATGCTCTCTTCTTTTTTTGGTAAGATTTGCTAAGGGCTTGTCAATTTTGTTAATTCTTTCAAAGAACCAACTCCTTGTTTTGTTGATTCTTTCTATAGTTTTTTTGGATTCCAAATCATTTAATTCTGCTTTGATTTTAATAATTTGCTTTCTTCCACTGGGATTAGGGTTGGTTTGTTGCTCTTTTTCCAGGAGCTTAAGGTGAGACATTAACTTGTTGGTTTGCAATTTTTCCAACTTGTTGTTGTAGGCACTCAGCGCTATAAATTTTCCTCTGAGTACTGCCTTTGCTGTGTCCCAAAGGAGTAGGTATTTTGTGTGCTCCTTACTGTTAAATTTCATAAACTGTTGGATTTCTGTTCTGATCTCTTCGATGACCCATTGGTGATTCAACAATGTGTTGTTCAGTCTCCATGAGTTACAGGGTTTTCGTTGGTGGAGATGTGTGTTCAGTTCCAATTTGATGCCTTTGTGGTCTGAGAGTGTGCATGGAATAATTTCAGTGTTTCTGAATCTGACCAGGTTTGTTTTATGGCCTAAGATGTGATCTATTTTGGAAAATGTTCCATGTGCTGCTGAAAAAATCGTGTATTATGTTGTTACTGGGTGGAATATTCTGCAGATGTCTGTTAGATCTAGTTGGTCTAGATAGTTGTTCAGTTCTAAGGTTCTCTGTTGAGTTTTTGCCTTGTTGATCTGTCCATAGATGAGAGTGGTGTGTTGAAGTCACCGACAATCACTGTATTTCGATCTATGTATGGTTTCAGTGTAAGTAAAGTTTGCTTGATGAAGTTCGGAGCTGCGGAATTGGGTGTGTAAATATTTAGGATCGCTATGTCTTCCTGGAGGAAAGATCCCTTTAGTAGTATGTAGTAACCTTCTTTGTCTTTTCTTACTAATTTTGGTTTGAAGTCTATTTTATCTGATATGAGGATGGCAACTCCAGCCTGTTTATGGGGGGTGTTAGCTTGATAGAGTTTATTCCAACCTCTCACTTTCAAAAGATGATTGTTTTTTGGATAAGATGTGTCTCTTGAAGACAGCAGAACGATGGCTCTTGCTTTTTGATCCAACTAGACAGCCTATGCCGTTTAATTGGAGAGTTAAGTCCATTGATATTGAGAGTTAGGATTGAGAGATATTTATTAGTTCCTACCATTTTTAAAAGCTTTTATTAGGGCCTGTGTCTTGACAGTTCTTGTGGTCCTTAGATGGTATGCTGTTTAGGTGCCATTTCTTTCCCTATATTGCATTTATTTTGGTTTTCTATGTATAGAACATCTTTGAGAATTCTCTGTAGTGTTGGTTTTGTTGCGACATATTGTTGCAGCTTTTCCCTGGAATGGAATGTTTTTATTGTTCCCTCAGTTATGAATGAGAGCTTAGCTGGGTACAGTATTCTTGGTTGGTAGTTATTTGACTTAAGGGCATGACATATATGCTTCCAGTCACTTCTTGCTTGCATGGTCTCTGCTGAGAAATCTGGGGTTATTCTGATTGGTTTTCCTTTATAGGTTACTGAACCCCTTTCCCTGGCTGCCTTTAGGATTTTTTTTTTGGTTTCTATTGATCCAGTTCGGATTACAATGTGGCGGTGGGATGTTCTTTTCTGGTCAGGTCTGTTTGGGGTTCTAAAAGCTTCTTGTATCTGGATGGGCCTGCCCTTCTGGATGTTTGTGAAATTCTCTGAGATGATTCCCTGAAGTATATTTCCAATACCATTGACCTCTTTCTCCACGCCCTCCTCAATACCAATTAGCCTTAAATTAGGCTTCCTAATTGTATCTTGGACCTCCAGAAGCGCTCTCTCATTTTTCCTAGATTTGGATTAACTCATTTTCTGTTCTTTCTCTACAATAACTATAATAAGACTATAATAACTATAATAAGACTGTTCCCGCCAGTCTTTCTCGGGCCTGGTGGAGGGGTCTGAGTTAAGTTCTATTGCTTGGCACCCGCTCTGCTTTCCCGATGTGTTTGGGGATGCGCTGTATTACTCACGCCTCTGTGTTCATCTGTGGGTGCTCCACGGTGGTGGGGAGTCTTTCACTCCCCTCAGGTCTCCGCCGCCGCCTGTGTTCTGCGTCTGGGTTCCACTGCTTGCTGTTCTGGTTCCGCATCTGGGTTCCGCTGCTTCCGCAGTTCGCTGGCCTGGTTCTGTGCTGGTTTCTGCAGCAGTTGGGCTCCCGGCCTGGCGCACTCCACTGCCGCCGCTTTTTGAGGCTTGGAGCCGGAGCCAGCTGCCTCTTTTCGTGGCTTTCCTTGGCTTTCGCGACTTGGATCCAGCGGTGAGAGGTGGGGGAGGGGTCCTCGCGTTCCTAATTCTTTGAGAAAGTTGGATGTGACCTTTATCTGGATTTCTTTTCCGGTTTGAGTCCTTCTCCGTTGCTTTTTGAGTTTGTTGTTGTGGATTTCTTTAGGTAGTTGGCTCGTGGGACTCCCTGGTTCTCTCTTTTTTGTGAGAGAGAGCTAGGCAGCGTCCCTATTGTCTCGGCACCATCTTCCTTCCTTTGATTAAGGATCTTGTGATAGAAGATTATCCTGGATTATCCAGGAGCTTGCAATCCAGGAGGATGTACTCACAACAGTGCATACGTGAGAGTTACTGTGAGTCAGAGTGAGGAAATGGGCAATGGGCTAATCCAGTTTGGAAAGAAACTCTCTAAAGATGTAGAAATCATAAGCCTAACAAGACAATTGGCTGCCGTGCACTCTTTAAAGAGGAGAAAGAGGTTGAGTAATCTCAATTTCTAGGGCTGGCATGCCAATAATACTGGATGATTTCATGCCTCTGCTTCTGATGAGGTCTTCTATCCATGGCAAAAATGTGGAAGAGTAAATGGACATCTGTGAGGAGAACAAAGGGGACTGAGTTCCAAATATGTCAGTCTACTCGTGAGTCTCACGCTCCCATGATCCAGTTCCCCCATTGGCCTCCCTGTCCTGCAGAATTTTCAGATTCCAGGGATTAAGCCTCAACATGGGTTCTGTGGGGAAATATCCACATTCAAATACATTCTCTAGAGCTTGCCAGAGTTTAGTTTAAGCCAGTAAAACTGATCTTGGATTATTGATCTTCCAAACGGTAAGCGAAAACTTCCTGTTGCTTTAAGTCACTAAATTTGCAATACCTTGCTATCTACCACAATAACAGAAAGCCTAAAAAAAAAATTGGATGTTATGTTCTTGAAGGATAACCTGGTGAGACTGTGTAGGGAAAATAAAGGTTGAAGTAAACCATCATTCAATAATTCCTAATATTTTAGTATTTTCTCTTAGACATTTATATCAAGATATGAAGCCAAAGTTAACAAATAGATGCCTTGGTCAGCTCGGTATCTGAGGGCAAGAAGGAGCTAAGAAAGGATCTGAGGTCAAGAAATGCATTTTTGGAAGAAGGCATTTCCCAGGGTAGGATGGAAAAGCTTGTTCAAGGCAAGAAGACTACCTTTGTTGAAAGACAACCTGGTGTGGCCTGAGGGAGTAGTTATGTAGGTAAGTTGCTGGCCAGGCTGACAAACTCAGCTGAAGTGCTCTGTGAAATAATATCATTTATCCCCCACTGACAATTATGTAAGAAAAGAGAACCCATGCCCCAATCCCTTCATACTATTCCATTGGTAGCATCTGAATTTTGGAAGGGACCTAGTGAACCACATTGCTCTTGTAAAAGCAACCAAAGAAAATTTATAAATGAAAGGATACCACAGTCATGCTCCAATAAAATCTGTTTCCAAACAGAGGATTGGCTGAAATTGGCCTTTCCACTGTAGTTTGCCAACCCCTGTTTTATTTTAGATACTCATTTTTGTAAATTTTTTAATCTAATTTTAAATTTTAATTCTTTTTTACTTTTTGGCTTTAACTTTCAGCACACATATAGAAACATGTTTTCCTCTTACTGCAACTTTGGAAATCTCCCAGGAATTTTGAAATATAATATTTGAAGTACTGACATTTTTCTACATATTATATAATTTCCATTTGTATTCTTCTTGGTCTAAGAATTTAGTTGGGAACATTTTCGGTTTTAATTTTGAGTACTAGAAAATAAATGCTTTAAAATGAAGCACATGGATAAAATAATGAAAGGTACACCATTTCTGGCATTTTACTAGTAGCAATGACATGGGCTGTTGGTAAACAGGTAAGCATTCCAGAAGTTTGACCAAACATCTCAGCCAGTAGGGTCTATCTACAGCTATTTATATATAAAGTAGACAGAAAGAAAATAAGAAATAGGTCTAGTATGTACTGCCATGGCCCACAAGCAATGATTTTTGTATTAAGAAGCTGGAAGAATATGAAAGAACATATTTATATTGAAATAGAAAAGAATCTTGAAAAGTTTGAACTATTGTAAAGTCATTATTCATTTTATTTTGATCTTATATGATTCATATATTCATTTTTCTATTACTTTGTTCTTATATTTTAATATGATCAGAGAGTATATTTTTAGCAGCTGCATTTTGAATGATGTTTGGATTTACTTTGTCTGAAATGTTCAATGAGCACTTGGAAGGAAATATGGAAAATCCTAAACTTCCAAAGGATACTGGATAATTTATTAATTTATGTGTGCATTACTGATCTCTTGAGGACTCTAAAAATATATTCATCTTTGGCCAGGAGTTTGGCCTAGTGGTAGAGTGCTTGCACAGCATGCACAAAGACCCAGGAAAAAGTGGGAAGAGGTGCTGTAGCTCAAGTGGTAGAGTACTAGTCTTGAGTAAGCCCAAGGAGAGCAGCACTCAGGTTCTGAGTTCAAGCACAAGGACTGGGCAAAATGTATATATTCATCTTCCATTAATATTGTGGTTCTTTCAACTTAGTATGTACTCCTGCCCACCATATTTTCTCATTATTTTATACATTTTCATGTTTGTTTATGTAATATAAAAGTTACATGGTATTATATTTTCTTTTAATAGTGTGCCATATTTCAAAAATAAATATAGGTATTGTTGGTATTTTTTTAATATACTTGGTGTTGAATCTATTTTGCTTAGCAGTGATGTTGCTGTCCTTACTTTTTACTTAAATGAAGTTTGTATATCATGTTCTTACTGTTTCATACTTCCTTTCTTACATTTATTTTGGGGATTAGCCAACACAGAAGTTTAAACTCAGGGCCCTTCACTTGCTAAACAGGTACTATACCATTTGAGATTCGAGCCCCATGCTCAACTCACTTGCCAATACTTGTTTTGTTGTTTTTGTTGTTTTGTTTTGTTTTTGGTAGGTCATGGGGCATGAACTCTGGGCCTGGGTCTGTCCCTGAGCTCTTCAGCTCAAGGCTGTCACTTAACCACTTGAGCCATAGCACTACTTCCAGTTTTCTGGTGGTTAATTTGAAATAAGAATCTCATGGACTTTGGTGCCTGAGCTGGCTTTGAACCTCAGTTCTCAGATCTCAGCTTCCTGAATAGTTAGGATTACAAGCATGAGCCTCCAGTGCCCAAAGCCAATACTCTTATGAATGGTACATAATTTGATTTTACTTTTAATAAAGTGTACTTTCACCATCCTTTCTTTTACTGAGTAGAATTAATGTGAAGAGCTTCTTATGAATAAATTCAGCTGCCATTGTTAAGGAGATAGGAGGAAGACAAACACTAGCACTTGTGGAATTACATTATTTTGACTAAAATATAATAAAATGTTTATAATCTTATTTTCTATCATGAATTTATATAAGTTTTATGGACTTCCAACTTTTTAAATTCCTGAATGGAATTTTCCAGACAAAAATCTCATCACTGAACTTTAAATGAGTCAGTCTACTCAATCAGTTTGGGTATACCCTTTGTGCTATTTTCTACATGTTCTCTGAGCAGAGATGAAACTGGGAAATGGATATGATTTGGCTCAAAAGTTCAAAAATACTGACCTCCTGAAGACTCATATCAATATACATAGGTTCCTCTTACCAAAAGCATATAAAACAAGAGCAAATAAGATGATGATGGAAAGCAAATGGTTTTCTTGATAACATACTTGAAAAACATGAATTATCAAGACCCCAGGAGACATGGCATGGGAGAAAGAAAATAAATCTCATCTTTTTCTAATTTAAATGAAACTAACAGGAAAAGGTTGGCTCCTTCCCTACTTGGTACATATTTTTACCCACTAAATTACTTTCTATAACAATGACACAACCTCAATCACCCTCTGGGGAAAGTTGCTCTGATTGGAAATTCACACAGCAATCCTCAAGAAGGTTAGCACTGAAAGTTTTATCGATGCGAATTACAGTAGTCCCTAGCTGCAAACTCTATGGCCACATCATTGATTTAGTGACACCATTCTCAAATTCTGTACTAGTTGAATTACAGAAACTAAAGTTGTTATACCTCTGGCAGACTATATTCCTCTAACCTTTCTGGACGCATAGATGTCTAACTCCAACATCGCAATCTCAAGAGATTGCAACCCCCAACCCCCAAGTGTGTACCTACTTTTTGTAGTATCTCAAAGGATGAAGGGGAAAAATGTGGGCAGAAAGGATCTATAGCTACAATTCAAAACAGAGACTATCTGAAGGTTGTGGATTTACTATGTTCATTTATGATGTTTTTTGCTATGGGGCTATTTAAAGAGCTCCTAGACATATAAACTGAATGTCAGGAAGGCACAGACTTTCAAGGTGCAAAGCAGTGGAATTAATGGAGATGGGCTTTAAACAAAAGAGTAGCATTAGAGGAGGCAGCAAATGATAAAGTCTTGTCTTCCCTTTTACTATGGCCATTATAATGGATTTTTCCTACTTTGTGATAAGAAGGAGCAGTCAAAAGGAAGAGTCCTAGACACTAACCTTTAAGCTCAACTGCCATCACTACCTCCCCCAGTCACTAGGGCTGTCTGAGGAACAATGATCCACAAGTGTCGTGTATGTCATACACAGATAGTAATGCAAAAACATGATCAAAGTTTTTGTCAGGCAATTAAACTTTGTGCCCAGCTAATTTAATTTTGCTGATGTTTTATTAAGTTCCATGGGCGGGGGGGGGAGGGAAGAAATTGGTTCTTCCTTGGTAAATCATGAGTTCAGAGCATGTTTCTTAATACAAGCTCTTTGTTCTATTTTGATATATTAAATATCCAGCAACAAATATCTGGGGTCGTAAATCTACAGTGATAAAATTAATCCTATTGCTGAAGACAAATAAATATTTTATTGCAGTTTTATGAGCTTTTGTTCCCTCTTCACTTGCAAGTAGATGTTGTTTAGTAGTGTGAGGGCATTTTTGCTTTCCTAAAATGTACTACAAACAATACAACAGTAATAGAATTCATATCTACAAAGCTGAAGTGCATCCTTACAATTGAATATTTAGGCATTTTGCTCCTCAAAAAACCGTAAAGAATGTGCCAATAGAAAATATCTAATAATATTCATAAAGTATTTTGCATTTCAACTATGAGCACTAATTCTGTCAGCTTATCTTGTTTTGATATTAGCAGAAATTGCTACGGTATGTATAGGTTTCCCTTGGATAGAAGGCTTCCCGTCAGACAGTTCCTGCATTAAAGGCTGGGTTCTCTGGTTGATGCACAACTGAGATGTGATTAAAAGGACGATTGACCCACAGAGTGAGGTCATACTGAGGGAGGTAGGAGTGATGCCTAGTTGTAAAAACCAGTGGGCTTGTTTTTGAAGGTGATCAGACACTTCCTCTCTGTCTCTCTGCATCTTGTCTGCCATATGTAAACAATTTTATTCTCTCACCTCCATCCCACATGGCCTTCTGCTGCATGATTCACAGGCCCAGAAACAATGGAGCCAAGAGATCATGGGTGGAAACTACCAGCCCAAAGCAAAACAACAAAACCTTCCTCTCTTATCACAGAAATGCAAAATTAATTATCAAGTATGTACAAGTCATGGAGGTGACCATGGAAGTTTCACATGAAAGCTCAATTAAAACAGGACACTTGAGAATAGGAGAATGGGAAATTATGGACAAAGAGTTACTCTGCGATTTACACAAACTTTAAGTTTTAGAATTAAAATTTTAACTTTAAAAACATTTTTAAAAGCCTTATAGAAATTAAATATGGAAAGATCATAGTTTGTTCTCCCCCATATTTAAGAGGAGAAAACTAGGACTCACAAAAGATAGCTTACACTGAAATTATTTTATGATAGAACTCATAGTTGATGCGATGTGACAACTAGTCCCCTAATCTCATACTTTTTTTATAATGCATGCACTGCTAAATATTGTACTAAATGTTTGCTAAATGTTGCCGGATAGGCAAAAGTCTACGAAAGTACTTTCCAAGATAGACTGCACTTTAAAACTCTTGGTGTGTAGAATGCTGATCAGGATATTGCTAAATACCTTTTCTAGATCCACAGCCTTGTGGAACAAAACATGAACTTTCTCAATGAATCCCCATCCTCTCCAGGCTCAGATTCCATGAACTAGCCCCTCAAGTCTCTTCTGAAGGGAACGCATTAGTCACATGGAATCATTTTCCTAACTGTCCTTAACATTAATTAGTGCTTGGAATCCCTACAAATACTGACCACTTGGCTTGATAAGACTTCCTCAAACACAATAAAGTCTGAATCCATTGTAACTTTTTGCAGCAATCAGTAGCAGTGGTTTATCAGGCTAAGGGTTGATAGGCAGACAAATAATTTTTCTAACATCCATTATCCTTTTTTTCCAGGACTAGTGGGAAGTCTTACTTTGTCCTACAATCAGGTTTGTCAAATATATGACAAACGCCCCGCACACCAAGGGGGTTCGAAAATAAAAGCCTGTGAAAGGTCCTACCATGCACAGTACCATTTCACAGAGGCCAAAGAAAAACACAGCTAAAATATTTTTGCAACAACAGAGTGCTTTCTATAAACTAAGTCTCCACTAACATCCTTTACATATCTTACCTGATTTAGCGTTCACTGTATGGTATTATTTGCATCTGCTATTGCACTTAGACAAAGTATCTTTCTTAAGGTCATTTGTTTCAGACTCAGCTGTGTTTATTGTCTGTGCTCTTGACTTTCAATATAGTTCCATTTGTAATTAAACTGTGTGGCTTCTAAATTAACAACTTGGTACTCAGACAAAATGACTCACTCAAAAGTCCATTTCTGTTTCAGCAGATTTAACGAATATAGAAGAATTAATGTATTTTCTGAATAACAATTTTGGGATTCCTAGACTACTATATAAATTCACTGTCAAATGACTTAACTTCTAAATGTTCCTTTATATTTTGTTACATTAGCCCTTTTTGTTTGTTTTTACCATGTCAAATCTAAATCCATGTCAAAACATGGTACTTCCCTCCCTTATGGAACATCCTAGATTATTTGTCTTTTTAAATCAGTGTAAGCTATGCCTTTTCTAGGTCTGAAACAGAGCCAATTCCTGTGTTTTTGGCAGGAGGTGACTTTTAAAGCCCTACAAATGGAACTTGCCATCTGTTTGATAGCTAAAGATTTCAAGCTTTGTTTGTCAAAAAAGAGATTTAAACTGTGTTGTTAATTGGAGATTTATAAGACCAATCCTAACATTCATAAGCTGAAAGAATATTTTTAAATACGCTTTGGCTGCTGATTTTAGTTTAAAATTTTGTATTTTTCCCAGTTCTTATTACAGCTTCAAATAGTATGGTCTCTAGCTAGTACATATACCTCATTTGATGTACTTTGCATTAGATTTTCTGAGTGTAAAAGTATTCTTTTAAATTTTCAAATGTTTAGGAGTAGTCATCAATCTTTCATTTAAATTTGCTAAATACCTAGCTGTGGGCTAAAACCCGAACTCACATTTGTATAGTAAACAGGAGAGGAGAAAACACAATATGTCACAGATAAATTAGTCTTTAAAAACTTTGAATGAAATACAAGAAGCAACATAATACTGGAGAAGGAAAAGATATATAACCTTCTTCAAGGGAGCCTTCTAGGGAAGGATTGATAGGCTTCAACTTTAAGAGAGGTAACACATCATAGAAGAAAATTCAAGAATGTGAGAAATAGGCCTGATTAAGACCAGAATTAGGTGGAAAAATTGTATGCTCTTAATGAGCCAAATAATCACTAATGAGACTTGAGACTTGATAGGATTTATTTTGTCTAACTGACCTGCTAGACCTTCACAGATTATTTTAATTTCAGGCAAAATACAATGCATATGAGTGGATATTTTTTACATTATCTTCAATACAAAAACCTTGATCAAGTCACTCCTTTTCATCTTTCCCCCATTTCTTTCAAGTACCCTTTCCCTCAATTTTCTTAATTTTGTAGAATATGCATTGAGTTTTTGTTTTGTTTTGTTTTGTTTTGTTTTTGTGAGTCATGGGGCTTGAACTCCGGGCCTGGGTGCTGTCGCTGAGCTCTCCAGCTCAAGGTTACCGCCCTACCCTTGAGCCACAGCTCCACTTCCAGTTTTCTAGAGGTTAATTCGAGATAAGAGTCTCAGGTTCTTTTGTGCCTTGACATGGTTTTGAACCTTGATCCTCAGATCCTCAGATCTCAGTCTTCTGAGTAGCTAGGATTATACAGGTGAAAGCCACCATGCCCATCTTGCATTAACTTTTATGGCTTCATTCTCTCTCTTTCTTGAAAAGCAAGTGTGTGTGTGTGTGTGTGTGTGTGTGTGTGTGTGTGTGTGTGTGTGTGTGTGCGTGTGTGTGTGCGTGCGTGTGCGTGCGTGTGTGCGCGCGCACGCGCACCAGTCTTGAACCTTCTGGTTTTTAAGCACTGTCCCTGAGCTCTTTTTCATCAAGGATAGTCCTCTACCACTTAGTCAGCTCCACAAAGAAGGGATGAGGCAATGGTGCCCAGCATTCAATGACTAACTTTTAAAGAATAACACTGGTTACTAAGTAGAGAATGGCTAATGTCATTAGAGTAGATAAAAAAGAGACTTAACATGCTAGAGAAAGCTTAAAATGAAAACAGAAAGCAAAAATTTTCATAATTTTAAGAACTATGTAGGTAAAGTGGAAATATGAGAGATTCAAGAATTATCAGGATAAAGTCAGATGATACTGAAATAGCAAATAGCCATCAAACTATTCATGTAAACTCAAACAACAGTTTTCATGACGACTGGCGGATTAGCAGGAAGACTTTACGTATCATAGTCACTGAAAAAGAAGTGGGCTATCCTAAATATCCACACATTTCAGGTCACTGCCCTGTAGGAATAAAGCTGTCATTGTTGCACTCATATAGATAATCTACAGGCAAGTCATGGGTCAAAACTAACTGCCTGGTTCCATTAAATAAAAAAATACCAGACAATGCAAAAGTGCACATGCTTAGAAGCCAGAGAACTGGAAAATCTTTAATGAATATATTTAGTTTAATTTCATTTCTCCTGTGTCTAGGATTCTGTTTTTATTTGTAAGAAATTCTTACATCAGGTGAAAACTGTGGCCATGCTATTCAGACAACATAAGTGCATTAGACATCGAATTTTCCTGATATATAAGCAATTTTATGTCTAGGGGGGGACCAGTTCTTAAGATAGTTACCTTGTGATGTGTCCCCAGGGAATGCTAAAAGATTTATTCTCATTTCCTCTTGAATTTAGAACGTGATCTCTGTTATCTATGTTATTATAATAGACATGGTAAATAATTTAAAATTCTTGTCAAATGATGCTTAGCCAAAAGAACACAAATTTCCTAAAATTTCATATTCAATGTATTTATTCAAATAAATTTCAATTCAATTTAAAAAATTGATGGGTTTTATTAAAATATTAGACTCTCAGATCTTTTCTATAGTATAAGAGATAAACATATCAAAACCAAAGCCAATTTTATCATATATGAAAATAATGCCTCCTTCCTAGGAGGAAGGGTCATTGTCAATAATATTTTAATATTTATTATGTATATTATGGGCACATGTAACATAGCACCTTTAAATTCTATGATAAAACATAATGTTTCATAAAAGTACATTACTATGTAAATCATATGTAAATGCACTATTTATATGCATAATTTTGATTATTTTTCTAGATTTTTAGGTACAGTATTAGGCATAATGTATTTATTCCTCACAACATTCAAATGATCTAGTAGTTTATTCCTACATATGTAAGAAAACACAGGGTGAAGTAAGAAGCGTGCTTGCCTAGGATGCATGAAGCCTTGCATTCAATTCCTCAGTACCACACTGTGGTTCAAGTAGTAGATCGCTAGTCTTGAGCAAAAGAAGCTCAGGATAGTGAGTGCCCAGACCCTGAGTTCAAGCCCCAAGACGGGCAACAAACAAAACGGAAAGAAAAGACATAAATCTACTTCACATATTGTCAGGAAGTATATATTACTTGGACTTTATTTTAGTGCTGCAATCCATATTGATAAAGTGACAAGGTGAAGATGGTTATCTGAGACCAGTGAATCAAACACTTATTATTATTATTGTGTGTGTATGTGTGTGTGTGTGTGTGTGTGTGTGAGAGAGAGAGAGAGAGAGAGAGAGAGAGAGAGAGAGAGAGAGAGAGAGAGAGAGAGAGAGAGAGAGAGGGAGGGAGGGAGGGAGGGAGGGAGGGAGGGAGGGAGGGAGGGAGGGAGGGAGAGAGAGAGAGAGAGAGAGAGAGAGAGAGAGAGAGAGAGAGAGAGAGAGAGAGAGAGAGAGAGAGAGAGAGAGAGAGAGAGAGAGAGGTGGTTCTTGGGCTTTAATTCTAAGCCTGGGAACTGTCCCTGGCTATTGTACTCAAGGCTAGCTTTCTACCACTTTGAGGAACATCACTATTCCTGGCTTTTGGGTGGTGACTTAAAAATCAGAGTCTCGTGGACTCCTTCTGAGGGTGCCTTGAACTGTGATCCTCACATGTCACCTCCTGAGTAGCTAGGATTACAGGCATGAACTTCAAAGCACAGTTAACCCATTAATTCTGCAGTAGCAATTTTACCTATGTTTTTATGAAATATAGTATCATACTAGGTATTAAATACTTGAAGTTTTCAAGAAAAATCAAGAAACCTAAAGAAATTTGTTGACTTAAAAGAAATGTATAGTTCATATTTTATGGGATTAGTTGCTTATCTCATTAGTATACTGTGCATCTATCATGTAAGAATTTAATTCAGTTGCCAGAGGAAAGCGAAAGCACTAATGGCTTATATGACGTAAAGGCTTTCCTGACCAAGTGATCAAGATCTTAACTGAATTATGGATAGTGTAGTGCTGACATGAGGCACTATAGTAGCAGGAATAAAACTCCTCTTACTGTACTCAGCTATCATATCATGGCTACAGGATGGTTTATATTATGCTCCATTAATCAGTCTATGTTCCAGAATAACAAGCAAGATCTCTCAGTGCATTCCAGAACAGTTTGTGCCATTTTGGATGATTTCTAGAAAGTATAATATCTTAGTTCAATTTCCATGTCTGCACAGAACACCTGAGACCAGATGACTTGTAAAGTATAGAGATTTATTTTGGCACATATTTCTAAAGGCTAGCAAGTCCAAAGGCATAACAGTGGTGTCTGGCAAGCATGTCATAACATGGCAGAAGATGAGAGGGCAGGAAAGCATGTGCAGAATTGGCAAAAATGAAAAGCATCCTTACTTTATAACAATCTACTCAGTCATGGATCCAAAAGCAAGAAGTCATTCCCAAGATCAGTCATTTCTCTTAATGACTAATTATGACAATAACATTTCCTTCACATTAGCAGTCAAATTTGAATGCCTGTCTCAGAGAGGCAAGCCATACTGAAACCATGACAACCAACCAAATTTTTTTTCTCTCTTAACCCTATTGATCAAGATTGTCTTACATGGAAAAAAATAACTGCACAGAACTCTGAAGGAAAAAAAAACTATTAATTTTTGCAACTGCCAAATTCAACAAAAATGGAAATGTGTGAGAAAGAGATACTGAGCAACATTTATATATTGTTCAAATAATAGATTACATATAAATAAATCAGTGGCGATAGCCTGGCTCCATGCCTTGTGTATATGATCACTAATCATCCAGGAGTACCTATTCTTAAGAAGTGGTCATTTCATGGATGGAACTAGAACATATCATGTTAAGTGAGCTGAGCCAGGATCAGAGAGACAAATGGCGCATGTTCTCCCCATTAGGAGAAAGTTAGATCTAAAACGCACTGGATATGACAAGTTCCATGGGATTCTAGATTCTCACATACAGTGAGACCAAAAGACGACAGTCTTAGGAGAGAATCACAAGGGTAAAATATCCAAGTGCCTCTTCATATGTATGTAAAATAATATACACATTGAAATAAACTCCAAAGAGATGGAAAATAAAGTTCTCTATAATTTTGTTTGATCCTTTTCCAGTGCTTCTGGATTTTGCCTTATATACATGCGTATCTGTGGGAGGGTGGAAAGAAGGCAAAGAATCTGAGGAAAAGGATGAAAAAGTGTAGCAGTGAAGTACACTGGACATTGATGGAATGAACTATACAGCTATAGGTGGAGATGAGAAAGAGAATAGGAGAAAATGAGAGAACAGATGACACTGTATGAAAAGACATGTACTTGTTACTTGAGGCATGTAACTATAACCTTCCTGTGTATCATCTCTATAATGAAAATAAGGTAAATATTTTTTAAAGTAGTCATTTCAGATTCAAGGATACTGAGGAAAATGCTCTAATTTCTCTAAGTATTTACTATTTTTGGAGAGCCAGATTCTATAGATTGCTGATTTTACTTGCGTGTAGATCATACTTTATCTTTCCATAACTTAAGTCTGCGCTATGTATATCTGAGGCCATGACAGATTCTCAAGCTAGAATTTTCCATTTATCTGCTGACCCTGTGAGTATTTGGTCCTTTTTTTTTGAAACATTTAAAGTGAAAGTTGGTCTCTTAATTTCTGAGAATTTGGATAGAATAATTTTACTATTGAGTGGATTTACCTGAACCATGAAAATATCAAATGCAATTTTGTGGAGAGAGCTCTAGTATGGAAAAATAGCATCAGGGAAGTCAAAATTGGCTTGATATACTGAAGTACAGGCAGCCATGGTTTGAGCATTGTCTTTTAATTTCTCTAGAAAATTACAATCTCTTACCCAAGATCAATGTGATTTTTCTGGCCCTAGGTTAGCAAATCACAGTTTTATCTCATAGGTGAACTAGCCCTTGATGTTGCTAGATGATAATTTCTTACTTTTGAAATTCTCTTTTACTCAACTAATGCTTCTTAGCACACAAATCCTAAGGCTCAATACCAAAATCTGTGATGTTCACAGGGCTAGTTAACTAGTTAACTCTTCATAGTGGGGATTTGAGTTCATCTATTTCCTAGAGTAATTATCCATTGTAATTTAGTGTTTTCAATTTACTCAAATCCCACCAGAAAACAGAACTTGAAGGGCACAGGAAATGTGCAGAATCAAAGCAGTTAGGAGTCCATGATGAAAGTAAAAACTCCATAATTAACAATCCAATATTTCATCTTTCATCTTTCACCAATAAATACTAATTAAATTGAACCAAACACTGACAACTAACTCAAAGTAACTAACAAGGCTAGGTTGGCCTCACAGTGCCCCCTAGTAAATAAGAAAATTTTTCTTTTCAACATCTTTTTTCTTATTATGTTTCATTTTATTTTGAAACCTACCTCTACATATTCTATTATCCTAATCACCACTGAAACAATTGGACACAGTATTAAAAAAGTAAGTTGTTATCCATTTAATATTAGACAAGGTTGTCACAACAGTATTAGAGTTGTCTTCCTCCATCATTCCCTCACATTTTTTCTTATTCCCATCTCTACTTGTTTTCTCCTTGTCTACTTAAAATTTTTTCTTAGTCTATAATCTTGAACCTCAAAACAATAAAAGCAAATACAAAGATAATACACAAGGTCATCTTTCTTTCTTCTAGAAATTTACATGTGTAACCTAGCTCATCCTTTCTTACCACCAGAACTGTTCTATAGGACTCGATGAACTTTACACTCTGTCTTAACAATTTATAATTCAATGCCCTCTACTCAGTGTCCAGCCACTATTTCATTCCCTTATATAATATCTTGGTTCACATTTTTCTCCTGAGCAAGAGTGAGAAATGGATGGTTTCAAGGAGTGACACGGAACTCTGTAAAAGTCACAAGACACAGCAATTACAGTTTTAAACTGGCATGTGTCCTGAGCTTTTCATTCGGGTCAGCTGAGCTTCTACACGTTGTGATCGAATACTAATGTCTATGCATTTCCCCAGCGAAGCTGAGGATGATGGTTGGAGGCGAGAGGGGCCAGGCATTTGGTGACAGCTTTAAGATATATGCCTAAAATGGTAGTGTTCAATTTCAAAAAAGTCAACAGAAATGTTAAAAAATAAAACTGAATAAGCAGTTCTGGATGTTTGAGAAAATTTTAGCCCAGTGATAGTAGGAAGATAGCATTTGGTTAAATATTTAAATCCACACAAATTTTTAAATTCGGAATGTGATCTCTGTAGCATACTGTTGCATCAAAGTGAAGTAAAGAAATATTTCCAATAACTCTTTCTCTGATTACATTTAATTGCTGATTTGGTCAGATTAAGCATGACATCCAAGCCAGGCCACTTCTTATATTGCCATTCTATTTACAAGACCTAGTTTTGAAGTCACGGTGATGCTTGATACATACATTTCCCTGGAGAAATCAGAATATTGACCTCTGAACATCTGCCTTTATATATTGTTTAGGGGAGTTTATCCATTAGCAGTTAGAGACCAATACAATAACACTAACAGGTTCCTCTTGGCAGGGATGATGTTCAAGAAGAAAATTCTACAGCAGTGATGCTGCCTGTCTGGACAGTAATTACTCTGAGGGAAGAATGAAGGAATATCAGGACAGATAAGGAGTCTTGGTGCTTTGATTTATTGGAAACCCCCGATACTCTCAGAGGAAAAATACATTCACACAAATGGGTTCATATTCCTATTTCCACAGAGCTCAGTGAACAAAAGAATTCTGCAGTGCAAAACTACTAAAAATAATAGAGGTGCATTGATAGAAAAGACATTTATTTTAAATGTCAAAAATAAGAACTTTCGACTTTTGCATACCCATTCCCAAACTTATGAACTCCAGGTAAAGAACATTATATCTGGTATTCATAGTGTTTCATTTCCTCATCTAACACCTATTACACTTAATTAATAACATGTTTATTAATTCTATGCTAAGATTATGGCCCTTCCAGGCTAGGAATGTAATTGCTATACCAGTTGTAGTGAATGGAATTGATTTGATGAAATTATCAGTAAATGTTACTACTCAATCACTCAGCAAGGATGGCAGGATTATGCTATACAAAAACATTGCTGATGTAGATACCATAATTTTCATTTCTTAAATTCTGTGGCTAATAAGTTTCTTCTTTATAGAACAAGCTCAATATCAATTTTTGTTTTGGCGCTTTTCCTCAGTAAAGAGAAGGCTATGATAAAAAAAAAAAACAACTTTGCTGCACTTGTGACCATATAGCCTATAAAAATAAGGTTTGATGCCAGGCTCACACCTGTAATCCTAGTTACTCAGAAGGCTGAGATCTGAGGATTTTGGTTTGAAGCCAACCCAGGCAGTAAAGTGTAGAGTACTCTTATTTAATTACCAAACAACAGACAGACTCTGAGTTGCGACTCAGTGGTAGGGCATTAATCTTGAGCACAATAGCTCGAGGACAAGGCCCAGACCCTGAGTTCAAGCACCCCAAAATAAATAAATAAGCTTTGTTCTAGGGTTTTGATTAAAGCAAATACCAGGTATTTCTAGGAATATTAAGGGATAGTTAGCTGATTCCACATTTTCTCCAATCCCAGAGGGCTGTCATCCAGTCATTCTTAATACTTCTGTCCTTTCTCTGTAGAGATGTTCAAACAGAGATGCTAACCGAATCCTAATAACTACATTAAGGTACTTAAAAAACGGCTAGGAAGAAAATCTTGCCAGGCAGATGAAGTGGTCTGTGTCATGATTAAGAGGTGATTTCAACCCAGACCTGTAAATCAGAAGAGAGATGATTCAAATTAAGACTCTTTGTGTGCTGATGTGGGCGGGAGGCTTCTTGCCCATGAGGCTGCCATTCTGAACAATGTAACATAAATAAATAGAAGGAACTCACCAGATCAGGCATCATTTAAGGTGAGAAACAACACAGAAATGCTGTCAGTATAACTGATAAAACTACAAAGAAAGGAGCCATTGGAGATATGTACTAGTAGAAGAAATTTGTTTTTTCTAATAGTCTACAAGGCTAGGAGAGAGAATACAGTTAATTTACCAGACCAACCCCAAACCACTTCGAGTTCAAGGAAATTCATGCAGCTCTTGCCATATTCTCTGCCCTCCATCCACCTTCTCTTCTCCTTCTCTCTCTCTCTTTCTCTATCTCTCGCTCTCTCTCATACAGACACAGACACACACAGACACACACACACACACACACACACACTTTCTAATTTACTTTGATACAACAAACTAAAACACATTAGTGTCTGGATTACAATTAGTTTGCTTATGATTATTTAGCAACTTCAGTCATATCTTTAGCAACGTTGATATTATATAGTCCTGAGTAGATGGCATGACACACATTAATGCCCTGTATCAAAAGATATAAAGCACCTAGAACACTATCTAGAAGTCTTCCAAACTGTTTTGTCCGCACCTCAAATTACAGCACATTGTAAGTACTACAAGTGTTGTTTTGTTGATATATTTAAATTAAATAAAAATGAGAAATAGAATAATCTTTTTACAATCTTATTTACAATCCTAAAAAACAATCTTATTTACAAAGTTTAATAATCTTTTGTTAATGAGGCTGAATGAAAACTTTCTCGTTTCCATTTTTTAGTTACTGCCTTAGTTAGCTAAATTTACTAAGACTGCAAATGACATAATGGACTGATTTACTCAGAATGTAGCTACTGGAATCATACTTTCCATTCTTGGGCCTTATATAGACAGAAATGTCTCAGTATCTGTTATTTTGAACTCTGCAATATTTAAATCAAACTCACTAGTTTTCTTACACCAGAAGAGATTTGTTTGTTTCATAACAGAACTTCTGTTAAAAAAAAAAAACTTTTACTTTTTGTAAGAGCTTTCCACCTATTTTTCAGTGGTAGTTTGCAATACATTAGTGCTTCTCAAAGGATCCACTACAAAATATCTCAACAACCACAAATATTTCCTTATAATTTTTCCATAATGGAAGAGTATCCTTAATTTATTGTGAAAGCCTCCGTGGAAAGCCTAGTGAAATTGTTGCCACAAATGAGACCCTCACATAAGCTAGAGTAACCCATGAAGGTGTTGAAGAGTTCATAGATACATAAATGCGAACATTACCATGCATCATATTCTGCACAGACTCAAGGATTTTCATTTTTGACCAAAGATTTTTGTGTTATACAGTACAGGGGTTTCCACTTAAGGCTTCATGTTTAGATGAAAGTCTCATGTCTTGAGATATAGTTATTGGTTATTGGGCATTGGTCATTGTTTAACACCATGCCCAGCTAACAACTAAGATGTGGCTTGTAAATTAGGCTTCCCTTGGCCTCAAATTACTACACCTCCTGAGTAGCTAAGATTACAGGGTAAGTCATGGCCCATAGCAACTTCGAAAACATTATGATATTCCCTTATCCAGTTTTAATTTCCTTACTAGTACTTCATTGGGACAATATACTATTATGAGCATCTTAAATATGATTTTATATATATATGTATATTTATCATCACATACACACACACACACACACACACAAGCACGTACATATACATACACACTGGAGTCCTAAAAGTCTATCTTCAGGCTGGGAGTTTCTTTTCTTCTATTGTAAAGGTGATGTACAGAGAGGTTCCAGTTACATAAGTCAGGTAATGAGTACATTTCTTTCTGAACATTGTAACCCCTCCCCCATTGTCTCTGTTTTTCCCCTCTTGACCCCCCAAATCCCAAGTTGCATAGTTCATTTCCAACATAGTTTCTATTGCGTATCCCTGCTGAATTGATTCACTTTTCTGTAATTCCCCTTTTCCTCCTCAAATAAGATAAACTGATATACAAATAACATAAAGGGTATAGCGATCAAAAACAGCAATGAAAGGGGAACAAAAGAAAAAAAAACTGCAGAGCACAATAAAAACCCTCCTGTTCCATTTCTTGCAGTTTATTTTGATAAGCCTCATTTTATGATCATATGTACATAGCTATTGAGCCTGGAATTTCATACTGGAAATTACTAGTATATTATATAGGCCAAAGTGAGTTCTTCAACAGATGGACAATGTCTTCTGATTTTTTGCATATTCTAACCATTAGAGCTTTTTTAAATGACCCCAGATGTCTAAAGTAGTAAAAAAAAAACAAATTACTATGCTTTAAAATAAATGTTGCCAGTTTTCTATAAATATGTATTTTCCCAATGATCACTATATGTCAGTGATTAATACATGCTGGTCATCCTGTGTCATTCCAAATCTTTATCTTTGTATTCTTACATGACTCCAGAAAAGATATATTTACCCAAGTAGAACCTATTTACATGCTTCAAACTTGAAACAGTAGTCCCTATAATAGTAAGAGATAAAACTGAATACCATATTATTTCCTTAAAATGTCTTCCAAAAAGTCTAATTTTTAGAATTTGGGGTGACAATGATACAAGTTAAGTACTTTAAGTACTTTACTGTTATGGAATTTTTTACCTATAGCTTTTAATAATGCTTTTAGAAAAGATAAAAGCAAAATTTTCAAATGATATTTCATAGGCCTGTTTACATATCACAGTGTGTCAAATAAACAATGTATTCCTCTGCAATAATCACTAGTATGATGTCTCAAAATATGCTTATTGGTCATTTCTAATCAGCTACATCATATTTCACAATTTAATCATTTTACCCTGTGAGTGGTACATCCCCTGCTCTTTCTCCCTTTCCTCTGACAATGAAAGCTTAAAACAAGTTATGATGCATGTCTCCTTGCTATTCCTGTATAATGCATCCTCCGTATGAATTGTGAAGGTAAAACCTGACATGAAAGTTTATGACAGTAAGATTGTAAAAATGTATTTTTTATTTGAGACAATTTTGCTATAAAAGCACATTTCAGTCCTTTAAAATAATAGTCGACAAGATTTACTGTATCAAATGTAAGTTTCACACCTCAGTCAGTGGTAGATTTCAAACACACTCCAGCAGCTGAACTGACACTGCTTCTAAAATCTTTACGTTAGTTTGCTCTTAGATGAACACTTTTTTTAACTCAAAAAAACTCACACTTATCATGCAGGCTGCAAATTCTTTGCTTTGCATTTATCCATTTTATTATCCTTTTCTTATTGACAGAGACAGAAGCCATGTCAGTGCTACATTAATCCAGAAACTAAAAATAAGTAGATGGTTGTGAATTGTGAATATTAATGCAAGGTGACAGCTCTCATTTTTTCCATCCCAACTTATTTCCCATTTGAGCCAATTTGTACAAAATGTATTTAAAAATCAGAAACTTAAAGACAACCAATTTTCAACTCATTGACCTATAAATTTGTCTGACTGAAGTATTCGCCAGCTGTAGCTGAGAGAATATCCCTTGGGGAGGGCATAATCACATGCCAACAATAAATCCAAGCCTTTTACTGTCCAGGGTGGAAATTGGAAAACATCTAGTCATTCTATGAGTCCCAGGAGAAAGAAGAAATAGATGTTGATAACCATAATGCCTGGCTCCATAGGGAGTTTGTCTGTTTTCTTGGCAAGAATTTCAAGCAGAATCTTTCCTGGACACTTGTCTTCCATTTCTAGCTCTTTCACTCTGTTGCTTTATAAATAAATACAGAGAGACTTAAAAGGGCACCCAGAAAAGAGAAAGCAGGAAGAATTACAATATATTTGACCTTAGAATTCTTCTGCCACTCATAGGTGATCTTAATATCCATATTTTTAGTTGATTTTTCCCTAGTAATCAACAACGTCTGTATGATACTTTCTTAAGATTTCAGAAGAAGCAAGAACAACTGCTCATGCCCATAATCATGCTCCCTGGGGGGACCCTGGGTAACAGGGTGGCCTTATCAGTAGGATGATTGTGGTCTGAGGCCAGACTCAGACAAAAGAACAGGAACCTATCTAAGAAGTAACTGAAGCAAAGAACATTATCAAGGGCATGGCCCAAGAGCACCTGCCAAGTTATTAAGTAAAACCCTGAGTTTAAATCCCAGTACCCATACCCCTAAAATAGATGTCTGGAGTTTCCATAAACATATTGTTTCTATGTCAGAATTTTTGTTGCATGAATATTAGCAAATCACACAGATCACAAGGAAGCCTTGAAGAAGTTACTTAAGCCAAGTTCCTGATATAGAAATTAAGATCTACTTTTCTAAAATCAAAGCCTAGGGGATGATGATAGAGTTCAGTAGTAGAGCATTTGCTTGATATATGAAAGGCTCTGAGTATCATCCCTACCACCCCGTGTAAAGTAAAGTTAAATAAAATTGTATATGATTATTATGTGGCTTACTATCCAACCCCAATTTCATCTTACTAGAGGAGTTGATTATTAAAAACTTAGTAAGGAGGCCGGGAGTTTGGCCTAGTGGTAGAATGCTTGCTTAGCATGCATGAAGACCCAGGTTCGATTCCTTGGTACTACACACATAGAAAAAAGCCAGAAGTAGAGTTGAGGCTCAAGTAGTAGGTGTTTAGCCTTGAGAAAATTCAAGGACAGTGCTCAGATCCTGAGCTTAAGCCCAGAACTGGAAAAAAAAAGATGAGGGGCTGGAGTGGGGGGGACCAAGACATGAGAAAGGGTATCAATGTTTGTGAAGTAACACACCTATCTGGTGAATATAATGTAACCCTTCTATTAATTACAATAAAAAATATATGAAAAAAACTGAGGACTGAATAGCTTCAATTGCAATAAGGCAAAAATAATCAAAATCCATAAAATCCATGCTTCTTGACAGGTCTATTACACTTCCTAGACATTTCTGTAGAAAAAATTAAAATTAGCCTTCTTATACTTCATACTTTAAAAATGATAAATCTATACGAACTATTCAAGATAAAGTTATATAGACTACTCAAAGTCAAGTGCTTGTGTGTGCATGAGTGTGTAGGGGTTAGAAGAGTGAACATTAGTACCAAATGCCCTCAAACAACCTCCTTTCCCAGAGGGATATATATAGAGAGAGGTAAAGCAGGTTGAGCAATACTTCTCAAGGTAATATCCACTCACCTCATGTATTACCTAGAGTGACATAACACTAAATAACATGGATATGCTGATTAACTAACAAAAGCACTTGCATATTAAGAAACTGATGTCCAACCAGGTACAAGTGGTTCTTGTCTGTAATCTTAGCTATTCAGAAGCTGAGATCTGAGGATAATGGTTTGAAGCAAACCCAGGCAGGAATGTCCATGAGCTCTTATGATCTACCAAAAACCTGGAATTGAAGCTGTAGTTCAAGTAGTAAATCACTTGCCTTTAGCAAAAGAAGCTTAAGTGAAAGCCTTAGGACCAGCAGAGAAGAGGGGTGAGGAAGGGAGAGGAGGGGGGGAGTTCCGGAGTTAGTTAATTGTACACCCAAAGTTGGCTTTTGAGAGAGTTGACTCTTGTTTTAGTACAGTGTCCTTCGGAATTTTGATTCTTTGTTAACAAAAGCTAATCTTAAAGGTAAACTGAATATATTGCAATATTTTAGAAAATCAAAAAATGCCTCAAAAACTTCCACAAATTTCTTGTCTCTGTAATTTTGTGTACTGTAGAAAAACAACTACTTAGGCTTCTTGTGAGAGATTTAATTTGTCAAATGTGTAAACTCTAGCTGATTAAATATGAAGGCCTATGATTATACAATTAGAAATCAGTATAAATATAATCTTCATCACTTTCAATGTTGTAAATATTTTACAGAATTGACTCATTGAAATAACTAGAATCTATGACTCTATGAAGAAATATATATTATAAATATAAAGAAAATAGGCATTCACTTCACTCATAAAGAAATTATGCTAATATTAAAATTACATATGTCAAGTAGTGAGGCACTAAACTCAACAGAATCAAGATTAAATATGTTGTGCCTGAGTTAATTAAGGTTCTCCAGAGAAATAGAGCCAGTAGAATAAAGATATAAAAAATGAGATTTATTTAAAGAACTAGCTCATGTGATTATTGCAGCAGACAAGTAGTAAAATCTATAGGATAAATAAGCAGGTTAACGATAAAGGAAAACCAGTGATTTCGTTCCAATCTAGGTCCGCATAGCTAAGTATCAGGACGGATAATGGCATAGGTATTTGCACAGAGCACCAAGTTTGAGACCAGGCAAAACTGAGATTTATATTCTTTCTTTCATTCTATTTTTTTGTGTGTGTGCCAGTATGGGGGCTTGAACACAGGGATAAATTCAAGGATGGTGATCTCCTCGCACTTGAGCCACACTTCAACTTTGACTTTTTCACCCAAGAAATGAGTATTACTTCTTGGAGATAAGACTCTGATTAACTTTCCTACTGGGCTGTCCTTGACACATGATCCTCAGCCTTGGCGTCCTGACTTGCAAGGAAGTCACTTTGATTCATTTTGAAAATGAACAGGTAAAAAATTTCCTGTTGTATAATGGAGGATGCAGTCAACCATTTCATTCTGTTCTATCTGAATAGGTAAAATAAGAATATTTCCTGAGCTAATAATAGCAAGACATAAAAGCAAACTGATATACATAATTAAACATCACGAACAGGTAACTTTCATTCTATAGCATGCTTTTTTCTTCACAAATGCCATATTGCATCTACATAATATAATGAAACAATAACATCTTAAGAAGATACAACAATTTCACAACAGTGGTTAATATTTACAAGAACATGTACGGAAAATGAATTTTATGTGATTAAAGGACAGAAGTGAACGTTCAAAGGAATAGTGCAGCTAAGAAATGGAGACTAAGCCAGGGAATATTTTTTTTACTATAACAGAGAAATGTCTTCCCAGAAAACTTAATAATGTCTTTAAAAACCAGCTTTGACATTGTCATCTCAATATCTAGTATCTTCCATCAGAAAAAAGGACTTGGTATGAAAGGAAAGCAGATGTTCCATTAAACCTGTTTAACCCAATCTAAGCAATTGAGCTCTAGGGCAGCCTTTACAGGGCACAATTAGGATAAATATGGCAAAATCTACAGGTGACTTCCAAGCACTATGAGGAATAAAGTGACAGAGGCAGATGGAGGATAGCATGATGGAGGGAGCCAAGATTCTTGTGTCTTGAAAGAATGAAATCAAAGGGACACCAGTTGGAAAACTCAGGAGCTCATTTTCCTAGCTGATAATTATCAGAAATTTTATATAGTGAAATGACCTACTAATAAATTAATTGCAATGTTGTTTATCATTGTTCAGCTTATAAAATGTATGGAATGAGTCTCCATGTAGTGTTAAATCCCCCATTCTCCTACTAGCACAAGTAGAGACACTTATATTAGTCACTCAAAGAACATGGTAAACAGTCACCTTATTTGCATTTTTTTCTGAAAGAAGGCCTATCCTGACCATGGGCCATACTAAAAGACAATTCCTTAATGGCATTTTGTGCTATTGTGCTTGTACATCAAGGCTACTTGGAAAATCTCAGGGATGGGGGAACAGTAGTGTTTCAGTATCATCTCATCCTGGCATGTGAGATCCAAATGCTAATTTCTCAGAATTATGTGCTATTAACATGCTATTATTAAAAACTATATGCAAATGGTTAAACTCATTACTCACTAATTATGTTACTATTGTCTGTGCTCTCAAGGTCATTTACCCCGTGCTGAAGTATTATCACAGAAATATTATGCAAATATGGGCTTCCCTGCATCCTTTTCCAATTCTGACTTCACTGACATCACATCAGTAACTGAAACTGCCCATAATGGGAAAATTCTCTTCACAGAAAACAACTAAGATTGCAATTGTGCTTTTATTTGTCTAGTGAACTAGTTACTAAATGCTTACCAGTACAAAAAGGAAGTTAATGATGTAAGTTTTCATGTCCACTTATCAGATCTCAAGTAGGTCAGAAGTCACGGAGGGGGAGAGGTACAAGTGGACCATGGGTCACAAGCTATAGCCAGCTTCTAGGATGAAAAGAGTGTATGGTAATGGATCCCATGTTTAAGGTATTACAGAATCCTTCCCACATGTGAGGAGAGTGACCATTATTATCTGCTCACAGAATATTCACTGTGTTACTTGTGCAACTGAGCATCAAACCAACCACCAAATCTGTTTTATAAACTAAAGGATACACTTTCCCTTTAATGGTTGTTATTGTACATCTGCCAAGCCACCTCCTGTCTTTTTCTAAGTAAAACAGTTGGAATAGTTGGATTTTCATATGTGTGGGTTCCATGACTAGGATTGTAAGGAAAATTATGCATGATAGTACTGTATCTCAAAGTGATGTTGATTATAAATTACATTGGAAGTATTTGTTTTTCATATAATAAATAAAAGTATAGCTGATGTCTTAAATCTATGACTCTGACTCTAGAATTTACTGTGCAATCCCTAACACACACACACACACACACACACACACACACACACACAGAGTTACACACTTTTTAGGTTTTCTGAAGTTAAAAGGAAAATTTACATGTAATATTAGAGAATTTATGAGGCATCTAGACAATTCATATGGATCTTTCCAAGATCTATCAATACTATATGATTGCAAACATATTGATTTTTTGTCGGTCTCGGCCTGGGTACTGTCCCTGAGATTTTCAGCTCAAGGTTATTGCTCTACCACTCGAGCCACAATGTCACTTCCAGTTATCTGGTGGTTAATTTGAGATAAGACTTTATAAAAGAAATGCACATCAAAACAACTCTAAGATTCCACCTCACTCTAGTTAGAATGGGCAGGATCAAGAAATCTAATAACAACAGATGAAAAAATTAACAAAACTGAAAGACCCTTAGCAAATCTTACCAAAAAAAAGAAGGGAGCATACCGAAATAAAATCACAGACAAAAATGGTAATATCACGACAGAAATTACCGAGATCCAGAATATCATGAGGGAATACTTCTCAAATCTTTACGCCAACAAATTTGAGAATCTAGAAGAAATGGATGAATTCCTAGCCAATATTAACATACCCACACTGAACCAAGAAGAACTAACCCAACTAAACAGGCCTATTTCAAGCACTGAAACAGAAATGCCAATAAGAGACCTTCCACCTAAGAAAAGCCCAGCACCAGATGGATTCACAGCTGAATTCTATAAGGTCTTCAAAGCAGAGCTCACACTAATACTCCTCAAGCTCCTCAACGAAATTGAAAATGAAGGCTCTTTACCAAACTCATTCTATGAAACCAGTATAACTCTCATCCCCAAACCAGACAGAGATCCATCAAAGAAAGAGAACTATAGACTCATTTCTTTGATGAACATCCATGCAAAACTTCTCAACAAAATACTGGCCAATCGTGTACAGCAACTCATCAAAAAAATTATACACTATGATCAAACAGGATTCATCACAGGTAGGCAAAGCTGGTTCAACATACGCAAATCAATTAATAGAATTCCACGCATCAACAGGAGCAAGGACAAAAATCACATGATTGTCTCAATAGATGCAGAAAAGTCATTTGACAAGATCCAACACCCCTTTATGTTAAAAGCTCAGGAGAAACAAGGAATCCATGGAACATTCCTCAATATAATAAAGGCTGTGTATGACAAACCCACAGCTAGTATTATACTTAATGGGGAAAAGCTAAAGCCATTCCCTCTAAAATCAGGAACGAGACAAGGAAGCCCACTCTCTCCACTCCTCTTTAACATACTATTAGAATCCCTAGCCAGACCAATAAGGCAAAAAGCAAGCATAAAGGGGATCCAAATAGGGAAAGAGGAAGTAAAACTATCCCTCTTTGCAGATGACATGATTCTGTATTTAAAGAATCCTATAGACTCTACTCCCAAGCTCCTTGAGCTGATTCAAAACTTTGGAAGAGTAGCAGGCTATAAAATCAACCCTCAAAAATCAACTGCCTTCCTTTACGCCAACAGTGAGAGGAATGAGGCAATAATCAGGAAAGAAACTCCTTTCACAATAGCCTCAAAAAAAATAAAGTACCTAGGAATTATCTTAACTAAGAAAGTAAAGGACTTTTTTGATGTAAACTTTAAAATCCTGAAAAAGGAAATAAGCAGAACTGAGGAAATGGAAAAACCTCCCATGCTCCTGGATTGAAAGAATCAACATCATGAAAATGACAATCTTGCCAAGGGCTATCTAAAAATTCAATGCAATACTCATCAATATCCCAATGTCATTCTTTAAAGAAATAGAAGAGGCAATCCAAAATTTCATATGGAATAATAAAAGACCCCCGGTATAGCAGAAAGAATAGAGCAGGACGAATTTAAATCCCAAACTATTTCAGAGCTATAATAATCAAAACAGCTTGGTACTGGTGCAAGAACAGGCTTGAAGACCAATGGAATAGAACTGAGGACCCAGATATTAAACCACAGATCTATGGCCACCTAATCTTTGACAAGGGAGCCAAAAAAAATAGAATGGAAGAAAGATAGCCTCTTCTACAAGTGATTCTGGCAGAACTGGTTAAGCACATGCAGAAAACTAAAGTTGGTTCCTTATTTGTCACCTTGCACTAGAATTAACTCCAAATGGATCAGAGACCTCGAGGTAAAAGCAGACACTCTGAAAACTTTACAAAAAGGAATAGGAGACACACTAGGCCTCCTTGGCACAAGTAGAAACTTTCTTAATAAGGACCAAGAAACACAACAAATCAGAGAAAGGCTGGATAAATGGGACTGTATTAAACTGCAGAGCTTTTTTATGGCAAAGGACATAGCTAGTAAATTAATTAGGAAGCCTACAGAATGGGAGAAAATCTTCACCAAGCATACAAAGGACAAAGGCCTCATATCTAAAATATATCAACAGCTCAAAAAAACGAATCATTCCAAAACTAATCTCCAAAGTAACAACCATCCCATTAAAAGATGGGCCAAAGACTTGAAGATCATCTTCTCTGAAGAATAAACAAAAATGGCCTATAGACAGATGAAGAAATGCTCAACATCTCTGGTCATAAAAGAAATGCAAATCAAAACAACTCTAAGATTCTACCTCACTCTAGTTAGAATGGCCAGGATCAAGAAATCTAATAACAACAGATGCTGGAGAGGATGTGGCCAGGAGGGATCACTACTACATTGTTGGTGGGAGTGCAAACTTGTTCAATCACTATGGAAAGCAATATGGCAGTTCCTCAAAAGACTAAACATAGAGCTCCCCTATGACCCAGCAATTCCACTACTTGGCATTTACCCAATTGTCCAGAAACAAGGGCATACTAAATCCACTAGCACAACAATGTTCATTGCAGCATTATTTACCATAGCAAAGATATAGAACCAACCCAGATGTCCCTCAGTTGATGACTAGATCAACAAGATGTGGTATTTGTACTCAATGGAATTCTATGCGGCTGTCAGAAAGAATGCCATCGCCCCATTTGTTAGGAAATGGAAAGACTTAGAAAAAATCATTAAGTGAAATAAGCCAGACTCTAAGGAACATAGGCTCAATGGTTTCCCTCATTTGTCATAATCAGTAGAAACCTTGGCCTCTTCTAGCAGAGATTTGCAATAGAGCAAAACCTAGATACATACAGCCATATAGTATGACGCTAAATGAAAGGACTTCTAGGATATAGAAACAAAAGCCATATAATGAGTGATTGTTGTCCTTAATATACTATGCTATCTCTCTTCTCTTTTGCTGTCCCTTGGTTATCTCATATTGTTACAGTACCTCACTTTGTTATATATATTGGATATATTTGTATTTGGTTATTTGAAATTGGATAGGAAGGGGGGGAAAACAAGATGAGAGGAGGACGTGGGAGGGAGGGAAATAGGGACCAAGACATGAGAAGGGTATCAATGTATGTGAAGTAATCTACTTTCTATCTGGCAAATATAATGTAACCCTTCTATTAATTACAATGAAAAGATATGAAAAAAGTATTCTTAGGGTCCATTTTGATTTAAATTATTTATTTAAAAAACTCCCTTTTCCTTCTTCCAGGGGAATTATTTGATGAAAAATGTGTTCCAGTACTTATTTGCTAAAACAGTTCTTTCAAAACAAAAAATACTATGTTCCCTGCTTACCCTCTGCTGTATATATACAACAGCTAAATATCACATGTATATTAATTTATTCTAGGGAACTGACATCTTAAAAAGATAAGCCTTACAGCATTCAAATACTTCTGACATTATTCTAAATTTAATATTGTTTAAAAATCAAAGGAATCATACCCACTTTCCCAGTAACTTTTGTATGGTTTAACAGAAAAGAATTCACACTGGAGCCTAGATTACCAGTGAAAGAGAACTTGACATTAAAATCAAATGTAGATATCAATATTTCTTTTTCAATATGATAGCTTTAGAACCATTTCCTGCTGGCTACTTAGAATATTCTTCTTGAATTGTTTTTGTTACATATTAGAGCCAGAGACATGTGAGTGGTATTAATTCTGGATGGGGCCACACATCCTGTCAATGATTCAATTCATATGTTCTTTCAGCACCAGCTTCTAAGATCCCTAAGATCCTCATTGAGTTAGTTTGAGAATTTTAAGGTATAGAAGAATTCAGGCGAGTACATTACAAAATACCAATATTACTATTCTCCTGCTCTGACATTATCCATTGATTGACAGATAAAGGAGAAGGAAGGGCAGTTACCATTAACTAAGAGTAAATGAAACTGGAATATTAAAATTCAGGATTATTTGAGTGACTGAATTGGCTGGCACAACATTCTCCAGTTAAGAGTAGGACAAGATTAATTCTGCTCAGGACACCATTACCTTATTCATAGACGTCTACTGGGACAATTGTTTGCATCGAATTGTTTTTTTCATTCATTTCACTCCGACAGTTGTGTTGACTGAATTTTTCTGTGTGTGATATATGGTATGATTATTCAACTGAATTTACCATTTAATTTCCACTAATGCACTGTAAAAAACAATACATTAGTCAAATTAGATTGGCAGATATAAAGAAGTAGAACATTATATTGCCTTCCATAGACATATAAGTCATAAACTTTGGATTGGGAGGGGGGATTGTTTCAAGCTCAACAATTTTATCACAGGCATTGATTTTAGCTCTGCAACTATAAGGACACTGATCCACTGTAAATCATGTAGTGAGCATGGGAGTAGCCATCTCATGAGGTACTGATTTCAATTTCTTTTTGTATTCCTATAACACAGAGAACAGAGGCTCACAAGGTAGATCTATTTTTATTTTTTAAGGAACTTTCATACTGCTTTCCCCAATTGTTATAATTAATTTACATCTCCATTAACAATTATAAAAATTCTCTTTTCTTCATACCCTGGCAAACAATTGTTATCTCTTGTCATTTATGGTAATAGAAGTGAGAAGTTATCTCATGGAAGGCATGTTTGTTTGGTTGATTGGTTGGCTTTTTGTCTATTTGTTTGCTTTGTTTACTTGCATGTTTGACAAAGGTCTCAACATATAGTTTAGGCTAGCCTCACACTGTCCATGTGTCTACTTCAGCCTTCCAAGTGCCATTGTAGCCTTCTAACAACACAACGAGCGTCACTCTTACTTTGATTTCCATTTCTCTGACAGTTATGGTGAGAAAATTTTAATACACCTGTATGCCATTCCTAAGTGTACCAGAATTTGATCATTTTTAAAAGTTAATTTCTCCTAATGACTTGTAAAAAAAAAACACTGTATAAAGTTTGAATAATAACCAAACACCAAATATATCGTTTACAAAAGTTTTCCTCAAATCACTGGGTTAAAATTTCATTTTATTAATTAGTCTCTTTACTGTGCAGAGTACTTTTAGTTTGACATGATCCCATTTTTTTAGGTTCTCACTGCCTGAGCTTGTGATGTACTTCCAAAAACGCATTTTCAATAATGAGAAGTTTATTTTCCTTTGTCTTCTTCTGGGAGAATCTGAAGGTACATTTGGTGTGATTCACCATCAAAGTTTTATTTAAATTTTTGTACTAAAAACTAGAATAGTGTCTGGGAGTTTGGCTTGGGAGTAGAGTGTTGGCCTAGCATGCACTCAGACCCGGGTTTAATTCTTTGGTACTACGTACATAGAAAATGCAGGAAGTGGTGCTGTGGCTCAAGTGGTAGAGCTCTAGCCTTGAGAAAGCCCAAGGACAGTGCTCAGGCCCTGAGTTCAAGCCCAAGGACTGGCAAAAAAAACCTAGAATACTAACAAAATATATTTACTACAATAAGGAACATCTACATAAAAATACTGTAGAAAAATCTTAGGAGAAAACAACAATGAAAATCATAATCATGCCTGCAGTTATATTGGAGACCAAGGAGATGTAACAGAGAAAAGAAGTAAATGGTATAGTAGTTTACGCCATTTAGTTTACTATTGATATAAAATTCATACTATGAAAATATAAAAATACAGATAAAATAAAAAATTTATAAGATATTGTTTGCATGATGTAAATCCAACATGGACAAATTTTAATTGTACATTTCTTTTCTATAAACAAATAGAACAAACTATAAAGATGGCTATTTCATGTAATCCCAAGTAACTTAATCCCTGTAAATGAACGAATGAATGAAAATAACAATATCTCAGTGCGGTACAATAATAGTTTAGACTTAATAGAAGTATGTACCTTGGTCGTGGATTAGAAGATTAAATACTTTGAAGATATTGATTCTCCACAAATTGTTCATGAAATCAATATAACCCTAACCAGAATTCCAATCATGTTTTACTTGTTTATAGTTCTATAGTGGTTCTAATGTTGGTTACTAAAGCTCTACAGAAACATATAGGGTGAAAAGCAGACAAAGCAATCTTAATAATTTACAAAGCTGTAAGTCTTGCATGACTTGGTAATAAAACTAATTGGAAAGCTAGTATAATTAAGATCATGGCATTTGGACACAACAGGAGACAAACACATCAATGGAAGCTTTGATCTGGACATGCTTATCTGAATTAATTTACTTTTCAAAAATTTATTAAGCTATATGTACACATTTTCTGGCAAAGAAAAAAAACACTGGTCATTGAAAGCACCTGGCAAAGGAATAGCCTCAATAATTTTGTAATATCCCATTCTCCAAAAGGCACACACACACACACACACACACACACACAATAAAGCTGAATGATAACTTGGATGGTGACATAAAGCAAAGTGAGGGTAAAGCTAATGCCAGGGTAAATGGCTTTGGGATCTGGAAAGGACTTAATTCATTATCAATTGAAATGAAACCACCATTAAATAAATAAGGTCATACCTATACAGCTAGAAAGAAGTGTTAAAGAAAAACGATATATAGTTTTGTCCAGGAAGGATGAACCATGTAATTGTGAGTCTAGAAGAAAGAATCTCATCCGTTCTGCTTCTCTACAGAAAAGCCTTCAAGTCCCTTGCTTGTAGAGATGCAGTCTAGTTCCCCTTAGCCTTTGAATCTGGACCACGATGAAGGACTTACTTGTTTGACCAATACAAGTTGACTGAATGATGTTATGAAAATTCTGAAGCTTTGAAGTGTACAGCATAGTTTCTTAGAACATTTTCTCTTAAAATTCTCTCAAAGATATGGAGTGTTTTGAGTATCTACTGGAGAAGTCTAATGGAGCTAAATGGAGCAGTCAAGTGCACATCACATTTTCCAAATCCCCAGTTGAGTTTCTGCAAGATACAATACCATAAGCTGTCACTAGCCCACTGTCAACTGTGGGCTAGACAACTGTTGCAGTTTCAGATCGATCACAATCAAGAACTGCACAGATGCACCCAATCAACTCATGTTACTCTAAGAAATAATAAAGTATTATCTTAAGCCATTACATTTTAGGTGGGTTTATTTGTACAGCAAATGTGACCCTGGTCACAGGAGCCTTTCTTTGGGATCTTTGAATAAAGTTACAGAAGCTGAGCCACACTACATTGACTGGGGCATAGAATTCATATGAAGTGCCTTCAGGGGTCACCCCTGACAAAGACTCATGTCTGCCATTAATTATTGCTTTACCAACGGCTGTGCCAGCATGCACGGGCTATATTTTGCTTTATATTATGAGTATTGCTTGATGTTTACTACTATATACCTTGCTAATGGTGTGGCTGTTCTGGATTGTTAATTTCATGGCCAAATAGGATTGTAATTTATTGCATGCTTTAGCATAGAGGACTCAGACTCTATAAATGTGCACCACCCACCTTGGAATGTTAAACAGATCAGGCAAAATAATAAATTTATTTCAAATGTATTTGATGGCAAATCATCAATTAGGGATGATTGGCAATATTTCCTGTTCCAGCAAAGTCCTTATTGTAGGCACTCAAGAGCTATAAATTTTCCTCTTAGTACTGCCTTTGCCGTGTCCCAAAGGAGCTAGTATTTTGTTTGCTCCTTTTTGTTAAATTTCATAAACTGTTGGATTTCTGTTCTGATCTCCTTGATGACCCATTGGTGGTTCAACAATGTGTTGTTCAATGTCCATGAGTTACAGGTTTTTCGTTGGTGGAGATGGGTGTTCAGTTCCAATTTGATGCCCTTGTGGTCTGAGAGAGTGCAGGGAATAATTTCAGTGTTTCTGAATTTGCCCAGGTTTGTTTTATGCCCTAAAATGTGGTCTATTTTGGAAAATGTTCCATGTGCTGCTGAAAAAAAGTATATTGTGTTGTTGCTTGGTGGAATAATCTGCAGATGTCTGTTACCTAAGAATATTTTAAAAAGAGCATTATCATAAAATGGGAGTAATTTTAGAATGACTAATATTTATATATTGACTGATATTTATTGTAATAGGTCCTGTATATTAGTAGAGAGAGGATATGTCAGGAAAGGATATGGCATGGTAATCTTGGGTATCAGGTTATTTTGTGGAATGTAGTGACTACATATGGAATTATAAAAGCATTTGATAGGTCGCTTTCAGTAATTGAACAAAGTTTCAATCTATATGTGGAATATGGGTTTCTTTGTTCATTTTCTTGCATTTGTGTTATTCAGTGTGTTTCTGGGTGAATAAATGATCATGTGAATACTGAATTAATGATCAATTCAAATATCCATTCTGTAGAATCTCAGATAATAAAAGTATAGATAAATGGCTTTAGATCAGTTTTGAAAACTTTGGACCAATACTAGAATTTTTACAAGTGGATGATTTTATGTATTTAAGAGGTTAAATTTTCAGTTGAATAGCTATGCAACTAGAAAGGTGTATACTTCTAATTTAGGGCTCACTTTTTTTTCTATATGTGAACAAATAGCTTTATTTTCTACCTGCCATTAGATCTCACCATAAATGAGTACTGGGAATTATAGATGTACATCTATCTATCTATTTATCTTTTATTAAGATAGTTAAGGACCATACAGATATTTTTATAGAACTATTAAGGCTGTACTCATGTTTCCTTTAGATCAGTTTCTTTTTCATATATCCTCCTTAGAGGTGGAGAATCTAACTGGCTCATGTTAGTTTCAGACAATGGGATTTCCTATTGTGGGATTGGGAAACAACTAAAAAGGTAAAGTCAAAATATATTACTGCCTCGTTTTCTTTTTTTTTTCTGTTTTGACAATGTTCTTGGCACTATCATCCTCCATTCTTTGTTTTCAGCTGCCATCTTGAAAGCCCATGTGTCACGTGATTCTGGCCCCTGGACTCTTATGACATCACCAGATTTCACCATATGACTAAAGTCTCACCGTAGGGGAATAAGTTTTCTGTTGTTGGTAATCTTTGGGTAGTCTCACTATCCTTAGTTTGGTTTCAGAGCTTGCTGTGTAACTAACTTTCTATGTTGAATTTCCTTCAGTATGTGAACAATTATTTTCCTCATTAAAACCCAAAGAACACAGTGGATACAACAGTTTTCCTTCGGATTCATTTACAAATTAATGGGTAATAAATTGCTAAAAGTTCAGTGTTCCAATTTGACTATCTTATTAGAGATGTTGGCTAGCTATCTTTAGAGTATGTTTGTGAGCCAGGTGCAGAAAACTCATGCTGTTATCCTAGGTATTCAGTGGGCTGAAATCTGGGGATTGTGTTTCAAAGAAAGCCTGGGCATGAGGCCTTCAAAAGTAAAGGTGCTTTTGTCACTTCTAGAAGCTGGAAACCTGAAATTTGTATCTTTAGATTTAGCAGGATTTGGTTCTCAGCATAGGTAAGGCTAAGGAATCAAACTTTCTTGGCTCTTCTGGCTCCCAACAACAGCCAGCATTCTTTCCTCCTGTGAATGCACTCCTCCTTCTGTTCTGTCCATGTTGAGACCCCTTTCCCTATCTTATGAAGACGTGAAGGAACTATCACTTCTCATCCAAGGTAATTTTCTGCCCCAAGATCCCTAACTTAATTACGTATGCAAGGATCTTATTTATAGGCAAGGCAAATTTCAGAGCTTAAGTTGTATTTTTTCTTCTGTGGAAACATGTGTCCATTTTCAACCTACTGAAATCAGCAATCAAGATCTCTTTTACAGACATCTCCCAGTGTAAAACCAATGGAGAAAAATCCAAGTATCCTAAGCTTTACTCCATTAAGAAATTTTATCATAATCAACTGAGTAATACTTCCAAACCTAACTATTTTTTGACTATCCCTTGATCAAAAACCATATTTGGGGGACAGGGGAGACAATACAGAAAAGCTTTAAATGATTTCAGCTAAACTGAGTGAAACATTGAGGCACTGGTCGAGATATTTGGGGCCACTTAGGATGAATCATGAAACCCTGACCCCAAGTCACTCATTATCACCCAGATGCTCTTTGTGAGGGACAAGGGCCTTAGTGAGTGGGCTAAATAGGCTCTGGTGCAGCAAAGAAGTCATCTCTGCCTGGTCTAGTAAAGTGGTTACTAGCCAGGGGAGCTGTGTTTAATTAGAGCTCCATGTAGCAGTGACTTCTGAGCCTCTGCAGCTGAAGCAGGCAGCGTAAGTACTGTAGAAGGAAGAAAGAGAAAGGGAAATAAAAATAATTTGCACTTGAGGCCAGCAGAGAGCACAGAGAACAGTAAGGCAGGGCCATTAATGCATAAAGGCATTGAGAAACAAAAGACATTGAAGAGCTAGCACAGAAGGAGGGTTTACATTGCTGGAGGAAATAAAAAGTGCCTGATGTGGATGGAGGTGAGTACTATCATAATTCAGAGGGTGGTCTTGTTGCAAGGACTGCAAAATGGACTTGAGAGTCCCTGAGGATAATTCCACATGGTGGGCAGAGAAGACATAGAAATGGAAGAGAAAAATACAGAACAGTATTTGTGCCAAGTTTGTATTGTAACAGGGCAAAGTTCAAGTCTTCCCCTGACAGCCTTTCTTAAATCAAAGCCACTGTCTTCCCAAGTCTTTTTGATGCATAGGATTATTTATAGGGTGAAGTTTCACCTCCAGGATACTGAAATACAAAGTAGAGATGAAATGTTTAGGAGCATGTCTCCCAACTGGCAAAGGAGGCCTTGAAGCAATGAGGAATGCGATAGGAGCAATGAGGACAGGAAGGAACCAGCTGGTGGACGGCATTGATGGTTACTGAGAAGTAAAACTCATTGTGACCATTACACAGTCAATGATCATGTACCATGCTCTCAGCTTCTCCACTTCTGGAGGCCTCCGTTTCAAGCAGTCTCTGAGCAACTTGGGACTTACAGACCAAATATGATGATACTGGAAAATCGCAATACCTTTGTCTCTAGGGTCTGGAAGAATGAGCACAGACACAACAAGGAGATAAATGGCAAAGATTTGCTAGATGGGAGGGGTGCCAAGAGAGGAGAGTTCTAGAGAGAGCCACCTGTGATTCAACATCAAGGGACAACATAAGGGCAATATCAGTCCCCAGATCCAATCAGACTGCACACAGCCTTCTTGAGCTCTCTTGACTGGGCATCCCAATCTGACCCACAGTTCTAAGCTCCTCTGTCCACATGTAAGTGTACCAGGGGCAGTGGGATACACTCAGGGCTTCCTACAGGCATGACTGCTCAAAGCCAGGGTGAGGAATAGAGAAGGGGGCCTTTGCCTTTATTTTCTAACAAGCTCTCTTTGGGCTGGGCTGCTTTCCATTGCTGAAAATTTTAGGTGTCAAGACTGCCTGTCACCCTCAGTTTTTTACAGCCTTCCTGTCAAGCTATAACCTCTGGTTGCTTTGGCTTCCATTTTGGAAATAATCCACACTCCACACATTCCTAACCCTTTTCTGGGGATGGAAAGGATAAGAAAATTAAAGAAGCCATATCTATTTACTGAAGGAAATCTGACTCCAGCGTATGGAAGTATCCATCTCAATAATGTACTGCTTTGCTTTGCTTTGTTTCAGCTTGACCACTGCGCTATTCATGGCCCAGACTCAAGGAAGTCAGAGAAAACTGTCCTTGTGTCAGTTGTACACCTCTCCACCCACTCTCCTGCCTGTCTCTCCTTGAGCTCCTTCCTTTATCCACTGGTTCACAGGCTTCCTGGACATATGAGAAAACTCAGCACTTCTCAGAAGCATTGCTACAGGACCAAACATATTGAAATGACTTTTTATGAAGATATTGAAGCAATAGAAAAAGAAGATGTGAGGGTTGTTTCCCCTAAGGGTTCAATTATTCAAAGGGCCTGTAGCAAACTTTGATTGATAAATCTAACCTTTCTTTTCTTGGCAATAGTTGATCACACTGTGATGAAAACAAGTTAAGAGAATGGAAAAATAATATTTGGATATCAAGAAAATAATGAAAATGCAGGGACTGTCTTTGACTTTTGCAAGGTGAGAAATGATTTCATATTTTGATTATATGATGGCAAGGAGTTCCTTTAAAACCAGGCTAGTCTGGAAAAATACATTTTAAAAATTGGCCTTTTAAAATCAGAAATAACCTTCCCAGGATCCTTCCTCCCAGGATAAGAAATCCTGGGAGGAAGGACCACATTTTAGGGTTGTGATATGCACAGGAAACTGACAAACATTATTTGGAATTACAATAGTGGCAAAGAATGCAGTTTGGTGAAATGTTTTCTGCTATTAAATTGATAGCATAAAATGTTAAATGTCCATATTCAGGCAGGTGGGTCTTGCCAGGCATTGTATCGGGAGCATCTGTCCTGTTGACAGCTAAATGTTCCCCGTAAACAGCTCTGACTGATCTAGAAGCTGTTGGGTTACTCAACCTGTTAACGTCTACTACCTTGTGTCATTGTCTTCCGAGACAAACATGCTGTGTGACCTTGAGAAAGATAGTATGTCCTTGATCCTAAATTGCTGTAACTAAGCCTTATCTTTCATTTTTCTGTTTTTTTTATGTACAGCTATTTTTAAGTAGTTGCACAAAGGGGTTCCTGTACTCAACATGTCAGTTTGTGAGTACAATACCTTGTCATCAATGTTACTCCTTAATTGTTCTCCATTGTTCCCAACTCCAACCATCCTCTCAAGTTTTCAGGTTCTATTTCCACATATGTACACTGAATATCATGACTGTAATCACAGATCCTTCCTCTCTCCCTTGATCTGGTCTCCTCCTCTTTACCTCCAACATGCTTTGGTTTCCTAATATTCATTTTTTTAAACTGTAAGTTCATTGTTCAACGAGTTATACCATTGAAATCCTTGCCTCCCTATATATGTTCCATAAGAAATAGAAGTCTTTTCTATCTGTACTGTCCAGCAGAATATCCATTAGTCATGTGTAGGAAATAAACATTTGAAATGAAACTAAGGTAACAAAGTGAGATACTGTAACAATATGAGATAACCAAGGGACAGCAAAACAGATGAGAGATAACACAGTACCTTAAGAAGAACAATCATTCATTATATGGCTTATGTATTTGAAATTGGATAGGGAATGGGGGAAAACAAGATGAGGGGTAAGGGTGGGGGGGAGGGAAATGGGGACGAAGACATGTGAAAGGGTTCAATGTATGTGAATTAATGCACTTTCTATCTGGCAAATATCATGTAACCCTTCTATTGATTACAATAAAAAATACATGAAAAAAAGAAATGAAACTAAGCAGGACTGAAAGCCCAAATGTTAGATTTTGATTATAAATTCATTTAAATAAAACTAGCTATGTGTGTATAATGCCAATCCCATTCCATGTACAGAAATAGATGAACATTTTAAGGATAGGCTATGATTAGACAATGCATTAGCTCAGCCTGTTTTATTTGCTTTTTCAAGAGCATTATAGGTTTGTCAGATTGGAAATGTTACCTTCCCTTCCTCCTCTCTCTTTCCCTTAATTTCTCTTGTCTCCCTATTTCTCCCTATCTTACCACCTCTGCTCTTCAACCTTCCACCTACTCATTTCATTCCTTTTCCTTTTACCTCTTTTTCTTTTTTCCTTTCCCTTTTTTACTTCCTTTTCTCTCACCTTTTCTCCTTTCTTTTTCACTTTCCTTTCTTTCATCTTCTCTACCTCTCATCTTCCTTTCTTCCTCTTCTTTCTCTCTTTTGTTTCTTCCTTTCTTTCCTTTCTTTCTTTTGTTCTTTTTCTTTTTTCCTGATACTTGAACCAGGATCTTATCCAAGTATTCTAACAAATAAACATTATATTCCTAAAATTTCCTTTGCTTTATGAAATTTTAATAACATTGAAGCTCCTTGCCCTCAGTATCACTTTGTAATTATGGAAAATATTGTGGCTGAACAAGGGCCATTTCAAGAGATCACGAAGAGAAACCTCCCTTTTGATTTAATTTCATTATGAGAAGCTCAGAATATCATGATGCTAAACTGCTTAAAGTAAGAATTTCTGCCTCTTTAATATTAGTTTTTTGCTTGTAAGTTGGGAAAATGTTGCAAGTTAGCTTTTAAAACACAATCTTCAAATGTTGTATTCCTGTTTTGGAAGCTGATGAGGCTGCTCAGGGGTTTCATGATGTGTTACCCATTTCACTATTTCTCTCTAAACAATTGCCGTGATGACAGTGGAGGTGCCCACCTTTCTCCCAACAAGTGGCATATGCATTGAGGAATGAATCGGCATTCGTATCAGAGAATTCAGGTGCCTCACAATACCTATTGCTAATTCAAATCTAGCCTGAAATAGGAGGCCAGAATTTTAAATATTACTATCCAAGAATTAATACAAACCTTGGAATTTACATATATTCAATTTATCTAAAAGTACCTCCTTATCGAAGACTGTGAGGTGCTGGAAAAACAGCTCTCTGGTAGTCACCAAGCTGGCATACGTGAGGCTCTGATTTCATCCCCAGCATCACTAAAACAAAACAAAGCAACTTTCAAAGCCTAAAAAAATTATGTCAGAAACAAAATTTACTTGTTTTCTTGTAAAATTGGATAACACAATCATGAAAGAGATCAAGTCATGATGAATGATTAAACAAAAATTACAAATGTATAAAATTATACATTCCTTAACTTATCAATTATAAACTCTTAACTGTGGTTCAAAAGGAGATGGCACAAATGCAGTGAGAGACTGCAGCATCACTGGATACCTTTGCTCTTAATTTTATTCTTCCTTTCTTTGGGGTTTAGCACAGATTTTTCAAGAAAGTTTAAAATGGCTGCCAAGGGCAAGTCTTGCTTCTTTCATACAACATCACCATAGGTGTAGAAGATAAATAAGTTAAATGTAACCCAGCATTCTGAGGTGCATGTGTGCATATGAATGTGTGTGTTTCAGTGTGTGTATGTCTGTGTGCAATGTCTCTGATCATGAAAATTAGAAAGGTTGTGAGCCTTAAGCTGTACCATCATCCTGGTTACGTAAAGGCAAAAGCTTTATCATTCTTCACTTTTTTCTGTAAGCTTTTAAAAATGTTTTGGGAGCCAAAGGTGAAATAATAAAATATTTAAAAACAATTATATATACAAGAAAAATTAGAAAGTCACTATTAATGATTATTGGAAATGAACAAAAATTTACTCCTCTGATTCTAGACAGACTCAAAATATCTAAATAAAATTTTTTTTAAAAAAATTACTAACCAAATAAGCAAAGCATTAAACTCTGAAGAGAGAGAATTTGATGTGGGATTTCAATAGTGCATGTACATGCATGCTGAAACACAAACACACAAACATATACACACACACACACACACATACACATATATACACACACATAACCACAATCACAATCACAAGAAACAAATGAACTGGAAAGGGAAGTAAATAGAAAAAGCAAATCACAAAATTGTAAACTTATCAGTGAGAAAGTGTAGATAAATTTTTCTAGCAATAATTTAAGTAATTGTCTTAACGATGCTAAAAGCATTGGCACATGATATAAAGTTAAGAAATTAATTGTATGAAGCAAAACTTATATGCTTGTAAGAGAATAAAGAATGTACAAAGAAGCCTAAAGATAAATTAAACCCAAACATTACATTGCTCAAAAGTCCAGTAACTAATAACCAATAACCATAAGATTCATTTATGGGCCAGGTTTCAGAGGCTCATGTCTCCAATACTAGCTACTTAGGAAGCTAAGATCTAAGGATTAAAATTCAAAGCAAATTAACTACCAGAAAAGATGGAAGTGAAGCTGTGACACAAGTGGTAGGTAGCATGCTAACCTTGAGTGACAATGCTAAGGAACAGCTAGCTCACAAGCCCAAAGTTCAAGCCCCAGTTCCAGCATGAGAGTCAGACAAACAGACAGAAACAGAAACAGAGAGTCTATTAATATCATGGGTTTCTCATGAGTCATGGGTCACTGGAGAAGTGATTGGTATTATAGGCTAAATAATTCTTTCAAATTAAGCTAGCCAAGGTGTTGCTGATTAGTCAATATTTGAATAAGCTTCAGATAGCCATCTTCCATTTTCCTTTACCTTTCTTAAAAGTGATCTCAACAACCTGATTCGCATGTTACGTAACTCCATACCCAGAAGTTTAAGCCTTAAAAATAGTGACTTTGCTGAACAGGAAATATTGCCAATCATCCCTAATTGATGATTTGCCATCAAATACATTTGAAATAAATTTATTATTTTGCCTGATCTGTTTAACATTCCAAAGGGGGTAGTGCACATTTATAGAGTCTGAGTCCTCCATGCTAAAGCATGCAATAAATTACAATCCTATTTGGCCATGAAATTAACAATCCAGAACAGCCACACCATTAGCAAGGTATATAGTAGTAAACATCAAGCAATACTCATAATATAAAGCAAAATATAGCCCGTGCATGCTGGCACAGCCGTTGATAAAGCAATAATTAATGGCAGACATGAGTCTTTGTCAGGGGTGACCCCTGAAGGCACTTCATATGAATTCTATGCCCCAGTCAATGTGGTGTGGCTCAGCTTCTGTAACTTTATTCAAAGATCCCAAAGAAAGGCTCCTGTGACCAGGGTCAGACTTCCCTGCAAATAGATGCTTTGTGAACAGAAAAAGCTCCAGACCATTCACACTAGCTCTACTTCAACAATGCAAGACCAAGCTGGATGTGTTACAAAAGGAAAGGAAGAAGAAATAGGAAAGATAGGAGGGAAAGGATGGGAAGGGAAGAACCGGGGAGGGGAGGAGAGGGGAGGGGGGGGAGGGGAAGGAACATAGAGAGGGTGGGAGGGTGACTGAGCTAGGGAGAGAAGGAGCCAAGAATGGAAAAGACAAACAAAAGCAAAATGAAACAAGAGAATGTAGAGGAGTAGATGGGTGGAAAGAGCTTAGCAAGGGATAGAGAAAGGAAGGAAGAAAAGAGGCAAGGAAGTAAATTATGAAGAAGGAGGAAGAGGAGGAGGAGGAGGAGGAGAAAAGAAGAAGAAGAAGAAGAAGAAGAAGAAGAAGAAGAAGAAGAAGAAGGAGGAGGAGGAGGAGGAGGAGGAGGAGGAGGAGGAGGAGGAGGAGGAGGAGGAGGAGGAGGAAGTATTGATACATTTTTTCAGAGCCATGGGCCTTTTTTTTCAAAATTATAGTTCTCTATCTTTATGATGGTAGTGATTTCAAAACTGTAAACCTTGGTGAAGTAAATAATGCAAAATATAAACCTCTCAAAAACTCAAAATGTGAGGTTTTCTCCCTCACAGGACAAGAACAATTTAAATGTGAGATACACATTTAAAAATACCTTGCTACATTTATATCAGAGAGCTGACGCAGTAAGGTTATACTTTCTGCATTTCTTTAAGCAAGTATTCAAAGACTTCATAGGATTTAATCACTATCCTGGTATGGTCTTTGTTTTATCTTGTTTGGGCACTTTGATTCCTGTTTACTGAACCCAAAATGCCTAGCAATAGAACATAGCAAATTCAGGCTGTGAGTTTGGCCAAGTAGTAGAGTGCTTGCCTAGCATTCATGAAGATCCGAGTTTGATTCCTCAGTACCACATACATAGGAAAAGCTAGAAGTGGTGTTGTGTGTCAAATGGTAGAGCTCTAGCCTTGAGAAAGTCCCAGGGCTGGCAAAATAATTAATGCAATTTTTTGCAGAATGACTAAATAATTGCATTTATTCATTCCAGTTGTAATTGTATATCATAAGCTGGCATTGAGAGGACAGTTTCTATGAAAACCTTGGAAAAGAAATCATCCACATATTTGTAGTGAGAGATTGTGACCATAAATATACTATTTTTAAGCCAGGTGCCAATGGATCATGACTGTAATTCTATTCAGAAGACTGTCATCTGGAGGATGGTGATTCAAGATCAGTCCAGGCAGAAAAGTCCATAAGTCTCTTGTATCCAAAAGAACTAGCAAAAAGACCAAGCTTATGGTGTGGCTCAAATGTCAGTAGGATGGCCAAACAAGATGGGCAAGGTACCAGCAGATAAAAAGGTACATTTTCTGTGCCCTTTGTCTTGTTTATAAATTCATCTGATTTGGGAAGGGGAAAGAAAGCATAGAACCAAAGTAAACAAAGGATGAGCAAAGGGTGAATGAATGCAGTCATGATACTCTCTAGATACTATGTTTGAAATAAATTATACAATTTTGAGGGGAGGGGAAACACTGGGTGAAAATGAGAGAGGGGGTGATGCTGTTCAAAAAGAACTGTACTCATTGCCTGACTTACTGACTGACTGTAACCTCATTGTACATCACCTTTACAAAATTCTCTTTTAAAGATACTGTAAGCACAATGGATTGTTTTCTATCGCTGTTCTTATTTCTGGTAGAAAATCCTTACTTTGAACAGAAGGCAATAAGATCACATTGTTAATAAGATTCAGAGTTTTATTATTTTATGGGGTGGTGCTGGTTCTAAGGTTTGACTTTGGAGACTGGGTACTCTCTGATTTTTTGTGCTCAAGGCTTTGCTCTATCATTTGAACCACAGCGCTACTTCTAGCATTTTTTGCCAGTCCTGTGGCTTGAATTCAGGGCCTGAGCACTGTGTCCTCGGGCTTTCTCACGTCTAGAACTCTACCACTTGAGCCACAGTACCATTTCTGGCTTTTTCTATGTATGTGGTACCGAGAAATCAAACCTTCATGCATGTTAGACAAGAACTCTACCACTGGGCCAAATTCCCAGCCTTACTTCTTGCTTTTTGGTGGGTAGTTGTTTTTTGGTGGGTAGTTGGCTTTCTGACTTCCTAAGTTGGACTTCCAACCAGGATCCTCAGATCTCAGCCTCTCAAGTAGGCTGTATTACTGGTATGAGCCACCAGACCCAGCTTGAATCTTGATTATTTTTAACCATTGATATTGCTAACCATTGTTTCTTTGTGCCTCTTTTTCTTAACTTAAACCTGACATAAATTCACTCAAGGTCAGTCATTTAGGACAGCTATAGAGCAAGACTTCATGTATGGGAGCTTGGTCCCTACCCAGTGTGGCAATTTTAGGGGTGGTGACACCTTTAAAAAATTGAGCCGAATTGGGAATTCGTTGGGTCATTGGGGGGGGGGGTGCTACTCTTAGGAGGGAATATAGTAGCTCTCTTGGGACCCTGCGCTAGATCTTTCAAGAGTAAGAACTTGTAATGAAAGTTCTTTGGCTTCCAGTGTAAAGATGTGACCTCTCCCTCTCATAGGCGCCCTCCCCAGAGCATCAGCATGTTGTTCAAATATCACCTACCACCTCCAAAATGCTGAGTTAAATAAATCTGGGTTGGCATCTTTTTCTCTGAGTTACACAGCGTCATGTATTTTGTCATAATTCTAAGAAAAAAATCTAGTTGAGTGTAGTGCTGACAATAGGATATGTGCACATTTACTCATTAAATCTGTCAACACAGTCTGGTTGTTAAATCTACAACATATCAATAAGCACTAGGTTCCAAGAGCACAATGCTAAGCTGTGTGTATTCCATTCTGACCCCACTAGAATCTAATACCTAAGGAAGTATGGTCTTCGTAGTAAATGTTTCAGGATCCCTAGTTCTAGCCAATACTATTATTACCAGCCGATCAATAATAGAACACGACACAGTGTAAACAAGACTCACATGGCGTCAGTTTGCTTTAGATAGGTTGCTTTCTTTTAAGGAATATGATCACACTGTCAGTTTCCCCCAGTTAGTGAGGTTTAGGAAACATCTGCCTTGTGAGCACATCCTTTTACCACACTCTCCTCTATGCACTTGAACTAAGGAGACCTTGATTAAAGTCACTTGCTGTAATCCTATTATTTTAAAATATGACAGCTCCTGCTTTCAGAGATTTCTACTGGACCAGTACATTGCCAATGCAGCACTGAAGCAGAGAAAGTAAATTTCACAATGACAGCTCTAAAAATACCCTCTCTCCTTTGTGCTCCTTCTTTCTTCCCCCCCACATCCCCCACCCCGGCTCTGAGCACCTATGCCTCTGATGAAGTGCCGCTCCTCTCCCAGGATCATCACTTCCAAGGCTTGTCCAGGAGTTCTGAGTATTTACTGTTCCTTTTGTTCCCGTGTCCTTGCAGAAAAGGAGTGCTCGTGACTCCTTCTGATTCCCCAATCACATCTTTATCCCAAAAGTCACATTAATTTTTATACTCTCCTTAACTTCATATTTCTACTGGGGTTTTTTTTGTTCTGGGCTAACAATAAAAGAATATTTTTAAAGAAACAATATTTGTTAGCCATCCATGTCTCTGATCTCATTTCTAATCCCTTATTAAGAGATGGATCTCAAAAATAAATTCATTGTGCCAATTACTCTGTTTTGATCCGCCTCTTACAAACAGGATGAGAAATCAGCACAAAGGCCAATTTTGTGATCTGTTCCAAGAGAAAGATCTGAAGGCAGTCAATTTGCTAATAAAACTCAGTGTGTTTTAAGGGTTGACAGAAGCAATATGAGGAATTTCCTTTCCTTAAATTAGTTTTCAACAGATGCACATCTTTCATATTGGATAATATATTCTTTAAGTTCAAAATAGAGGTGGACACAAAGAAAAGGAAATAAAGAAGTAAACGGCACATTTTAAAATGATAATGCAAGGAAATAGCTACAGACCTTCCCTGAAGGACTCACCTACTTTATGGACACAATTTAGCACAAATATGTAAGAAAACTAACAAAGCCCCAAACAACTTCACATTATCCTGGAGAGGTAAAGGTCAAAAATAATTATTGCTTGGCCTAAGACACAAAATTACCTACCAAATCAGGATGGAAAAATCAGAAGACTATGTTCTAATTTAAATTATTCCAGTCACTTTCGTATGATGACTGAATTCAGTCTGTCCTATTATGTCAAATACTCTCAGTAGAATGAGATTGTTAACTCTACAAATTATGTCTTAGGAAATAAAACAAAAATCATACCTTCAAACCAAAACTGAAGAGCCATTGGAAGTTTAATAAAACAAAACATTGAAACAATTGCTTTTTTCCTTCCCTTTCAAGTTACATTTTTATTATTTTTCAGTACAGAGGAATTACTACTCAACATATCCATTTATGAATACTGTGTCTTAATTGATGTCACTCCTTTCATGATTCTCTTTCATCCCTCCCAATCCCTATTTTCTTAATTTTATAATATGCACTGGTTATTACATCAACATTCTCTACTCCGTTCCTCTGTTTTTCTACCCCCTCCCTTAAATGGCCCCTCCAGTTTCCTGGTACTCATTTTTTGGGGACCACACCATTCATTTGAATTCTACAGCCCACGCAGTCACATTGACCAAGGACATACTACACCCACTTGCTTTCTTGAGTTCTCTTAGTGTGGCGAACCCATTAGGGTTGAGAAAAGGAGGATCCAACATTATTAAATTCATGTCTTAACTTTGCCCTGAGTCCAGACTTACAGAAAATCTGGGAAAATGGCCCCATGCTTTCTTTATAGGCACTGTAGAGGTAGCCAGCTAAATCCCACATGACTAACACATGTGAAATGATTTTAGTAGAGTCCCAAATTCTCTACCATTTTTCTTTTAAATCCAGAGTTGAATGCTTGTCTTCCTCCTTTAAATGTGAGCAGGTTTTACACAACGTCAGTGAAAGGGTAGATCAGTAAACTACGACGGCCAGTGGATAATATCTGGGCCACTGCCTGCTGCTATGAATATCAGAATACAACCTTGTTCATTACATATACTGTCCATGGCCTTTCTATTACATAAGCTTTGTTGAATTGTTTCAACAGAGATTGTAAAGTTCTCAAAGACCCAATTACTTATTGTCTCACCCTATAAATTCTCAAATCCCCACAATGAATAAATTGAATGGATAATATCTCAAAGAAGATAAAACAGCTTCTGTTTGTTCTCCTGGAATTCACTGGACATTCTTTCCTGGAACACTCCTTTGAGAGCTACTCACTGTGTTGCTAAGACCTTCGGCCACATGGGATGGCATGAGCTGGTGTTACACACAATGCCCCAGCCTCGCCACAACTAGTGTGTGTGCCATTTTAGCTACAGATATTGGAGTGAAAAGTATGGAAATGACTCCAGCCTTTATCACCTTCCTCCTTCTAAGATAAGGGGCCATCACTCAGTCATGACATTACTTCTGTTTTTTACATCACTGAATTTGAACTTCACTGCTCTTCAGCAACAGATAACCAGAGCACTCCATGTGCACACAGATCCATGTTTCACAGAAGACAAACGACTCAAACATCAACACTCAGACACATAAGAAAAATGTACACACAAAGATAAAGAGAACGGATGTTTATAAACTTTACATGTACATGTAATTTTTATTAGCTATAAACAAGACATACTTCATGATAGCTAACATACAGTGTTTAACCATGTTATAAGAATAGATAAAATCTAATGTGAAGCTAATTGAAAGGACCAACAGGATATTGAAACAAAAGCCATATAATGAATGATTGTTGTCCTTAATGTACTATGTTGTCTCTCATCTCCTTTGCTGTCCCTTGGTTATCTCATATTGGTATAGTATCTCACTTTGTTATCTGATATATTGAATTTATTTGTATTTGGATATTTGAAATTTGATAGGGAAGGGGGGAAAACCAAGATGGGTGGGGGGTGGGGGGGAGGGAAATGGGTACCAAGACATGTGAAAGGGTATCAATGTATGTGAATTAATGCACCTTCTATCTGGCAAATATCATGTAACCCTTTTACTAATTACAATTAAAAAATGCAAAAAAAATAAAATAAAAAATAAAAAAATAAATTAAAAAGAATAGATAAAATCTTGCCTTGTGGTGTCTTCTTAACTCTCACAGAAACTTTTAAGGGACTCAATAACACAATCAATCTTTCATCTTATAGATGAAAAACAGGCAAAAACAAGAATTCAGCTGAGCTCATAAGATATATGTAGAGTCAGAATTTGAACCTAGTCAAGCAGTAGAGCCCTTAATCACCAAGAAACAGACAAAAGCTGAAACTATTTCCAAATGTTCAAGAGGTTAAAAATGTAGCAGGTAAGACTCAAAGAAGATAGAGCCAGATTCATATGACAGAGGCTCTTATTAGAGTTGCATCCTATCTCCTCTGACATAGAAAGAAAAAGAATATTTCATGGAGAAAAACAGAGAACAGAGCATTACCAAGGAGAAAAAGAGAGATGTTTATTTTCTAATGAGACAAAATTCTGATATAAAAAATCAACTCTCTTTTTATGTCTTTAAGATAATGAAGTCTAACCTATTATTTCCATCACTCTTTTCCAATTCTTGCTAATAAGTGTTGAAGTAAAAACATCCTGGTAAGTAGATTGATTTAAATATTCACCCTTTTCCAAACTTTACGCTTGTGCTAAAAGTCAGTGATGGGCCACATGATTTTGTTTGTTTCTGTTCTGGTCCTAGAGCTTGAACTCGGAGCCTGGGCACTGTCTATAATCTTCTTTTGCTCAAGGTGAGCACTTTATCACTTGAGCCACAGAACCACTTCTGGCTTTTTCTGTTTATGTGATACTAAGGAATTGAACCCAGGGCTTTATACATGCTAGGCAAGCAATCTACCACCAAGCCACCTTTCCAGTCCTGGGCCACATGATTTTTAAATGATTTTATTCATTGAGGCAAATTCATGACTAGAAAAATGAGTTAGTAGTATTCGCAGCAGTATAGCTATAGTAGTAGATTATAATGGTTGCCCAAAAATAGAGTGTGACTGACCTAAACAGGACCTATATAAAGATATCTTAAAAGACATATTGAGAACATAGCTTACAGAATAAGATATTAGTCAATAATCAGTCCAATGAACAGGTCATTCCAGGGCAGAACCACAATCAGATCTATTATCAAATATGTGAAATTAGAACCCGTGAAAAGAACGGATCACAGACAGACAAGCCAGGTTTTGAGAGTACTAAGGGTGGACAGAACTTTAAAAACTGTCTCTGTCCTCAGCTATTCCTCTCCAATTTGGCTATTTAGAAGGGTAATAATTTAAAAGATCAATGACCTAAGAAAGAAAAAACGTGATAGTCTGGCTCAAAGTGCTTAATGTATTTTGGGGTGACCAGACATCAGATTTGGGACCAATATCACCAATATCACAATTTTTCTGAAAAATGTCACATATTAAATATTTTATATTTTGTAGGTCATAGTTCTCTGATTAACTACTCTCCAATACTGTGGTTTCACACACACAAAAAAAAACCACAGATGTAGTAGTATTCAAGTAAAACTTTATCAACAAAACCACAGGCTGGCTGAAAGTGATTAGTGATTTTGTCCTAAGAGGTCCTGGGTGAAAGAGACATGAGTCTAATTTCCAGTTCCACTATATTACTTTCCACATAGGTAAATGTGGGAATCATCCCTTCCTGGGCTTCCTACTTAAGATAAACAGCACAGGGTTTGCATCCACATAGATGTATCTTAAGGAATTAGAATGAACCAGGTGCTGAGAAAGGAATGGATAGGTGAAGATACTTACTTGGGTTGGGCTAATTTTGCATATTGGCAAAAGAAAACAATAGTTAGTACAAATGAGTTCCTTTTCCAAAATGCTCCTTCAGATCAGTTGACTCAGTATACGTACATCATGGTTTGGCTCCAGAAACCACAAACAAATGTTGCTCATTCTCAAATTCTTCTCCAAATATCTATGGTAAATGAGAATTTGGCATAAATGCTTCATGAGAGCTCCCCAGGTAATTCTAATGTGCAACGATGGCTGAGAACCACAACCATATCCAATTCTAGACACATAAAAAAAGATGTAAAAAGAACTTAAATTGAACTGGGGTTAAATAGTGAAACAAGCTCTGACTCTACTGCCTACAGCTAGACAGGGCTTATAGATTATAATGAGGAGAGAAGATAAAGACATGTGCGAGGAAATAAAATACCTTACTCCGGTGCTTAGCTAATTGACACTCAACTAACTCAAACACACACCATAGCACCAGAACTTTGAAATGCTAGGGTGTTTAAAAAGAAACTGTCCAAGTGAATGAACTCAGAAAATTATGAAATCCTTAAAGTAAAAAATAAAAGCAGTACTATTGTATATATTAGTTGCTTCTAGATGCACTATTTTGTTTTTATAAAAGGAACTCGCTTTCTATTTTATAGATTAGGAAATAAGATTCTAGAAGTTCAAAAAACTTATTTGAGAGGGTGGCACTTATTGAGAGTGTGGCAGGCAAAGTTATGATCCCAAAAGAATCTCCAGACACAGTGAATATTTAACCTTTCATGGAAAGGGGGACTTTTAGATGACCTTAATGGTTCACATCTTGAGGTCAATAATTCAGGTTAACTCATGGAATAAATCCAATCATCTGAGTTCTTAGATGAATATTTCAGTCTGGAGATGATGAAGAGAAAAGGTACAAGGCATAAAAAGAGGAAGGAGAGAAAGAATGAAAGTACTGGGCAGCAGTGCAATAGAAGCAGGGTAGGAGAGATGAACATAGAATGCACGAGCCCCTGGGTTCCATTCCCCATACACATAAAAAGTTAGAAGTAGCACTGTGGCTCTAGGGTAGAGTGCTAACATTGAGCAAAAGTGTCCAAGGGCAGTGCCCAGGCCCTGAGTTTAAGCCCCAGGACTTGGGGAAAAAAAAACAGAGACTAGAAGAATTTGCTAAAAGTTTACCAAGCAGGATCCTACTATAAATAGTCAATAAGAAACTTAAAATACTATGATATAGTTTGAAAATGAAAAGCTAAAAATGATATACCATGTTAGTGTCAATCAAGAGAAACTGAAATGGCTATATTAACATCAAAGAATATATTTCAGAGCATTAGCCACAAAGAGAGATATCACATAAGGCTAATTAGACCAATAAATCAAAATTATAGTCATGACTGTGAGTTGTGTTTACACCGAACAGAACCTAGCAATATGCAGGCAGATGATCAAAGAGCTGAAAGACAAACTAAAGTATGCACAACTATTATTTGGGGACTTCACATAGCACCACACAAACTGCCGAACTGAACAGCACCATCAGCCATTTTCTGAACACTCAACTAAGTAAGAGCTAAAAGTGCTCTATTTTTTTCAAATGCCCATAGACTATTTACCCTAATTAGTAGGTTTGAAATAGTTGGACTCATACAGTCTGCACATTATGACCGTGATATACTAAAACAAGAAGTCACTAGCACAAAAACAGCACATTGAAACTGCACACCATACCTCTGCACAGCCTAGCACTTGGAAAATTGAGGCAGGAAACCTAGGACATCAGGACCAGCCACTGCTAAACAGCAGTCTCCAAAACAAATCTCAGTGAAAATATTAAAATCCCATGTAATAAAAATAAAAGACATACAGCATATTAAAATTTGTAAGAGACACCTGAAGAAATACTTACTGATTCCTTACAAAAACTTTAACGTGACATTGAATTAGAAGATAAATGTCTCATAGCAATAATCTAGCTTTCTACATTGAGATACTAGCAAAGGAAAAGGAAAATAAGCCTAACACATAAGAAGGAATTAATTAGAGCCAGGAGTTTATCCTAGTAGTAGAGTGCTTGCCTCGCATGCACAAAGACCCAGGTTTGATTCCTTGGTACCACATATATAGAAAAAAAAGAAGTGGTACTGAGGTAGAGCTCTAGCATGGAGAAAGGCCAAGGACAGTGCTCAGGCTCTGAGCTCAAGCCCAAGAGCAGCCAAAAAAAATGGGGGGGGGATTAATTAGAGTAGAAATAAATAAACAGGAAAAGAGAGAAAAGTAAATGAGTGGAACTGAGTGATCCTTTGAAATAAGCATTATAATAAATCAAAATTAGTGAGACTGACAAAGATTAAAACTAGAGAAGAAATATATCACTAATACCAGAAATATGCCCAGATGTATCATGATATATTTTGCAGAGTAATAACAAAGTTATTCTGAACACTATACATTTAAAATACATTTTAAAACTGAAAAGAAAGTTGATGGCACTTGGTGTAAAGAAAACAAGATTCTTTCAATACAAGAATAGCAAGCCCTGGCATTTTATTGAGCTGGACTTTGATTTTGGCCTTCTAAGGCATTTGAGAGAACCCTTGAATCTCTCAAGTTTCAGCTATTACATTCATATACACTTGCATACCACCCAACTTGAGTTTGTAAATATGTCTAGCTTCCAAATACAGGGGGGAAATACAGATCCTTTGTCTCTCTGGGCTACTTAATATGATTTTTATCCAAGTCTTTCCATTTCTTTTAAATTCTCTTATATATACCCAGGAAGTGGGTACTGGAAATGGTTGGGGTGGAATTAAAGGGAAAGAAGTACCAGAATCAAGATGAAAAAAGAGGGAAAATGCAGACAAAAATCCAATATATGCTCTACAATATTAAAAAGATGAAGGAAGAGGCAGATAGGGGAGTTATAGGTAATAATGTTGAAAGGTATGATGTTGATCAAGATATACTGTGTTCGTAAACTGCTTTGTTAAATGTCAATCCCTTTGTACAACTACTTGGATAATACTCAAAGGAAACGGGTAGATAGCAAAGTCATTTATGTTATCTGTAGGCTAAAAATTACAAAATGGAAATAAAGATACTAACAGCAGTCCTTACTAAATATGTATTATAGTCAACATAGGAATAGATAATAACTTTCCTCAAGTAAGTAGGCCTAACATGATCATTATTAAAATATCAGAAAGGAAAAGGTCCTTGTAATTCCAGCTACACAGAGGCAGATGGTGTGGGGACAGGCACACTAGAGGTGACATTGATTAAAGCTCTAGCCTAACCAGGGGTAAAACATACAAGACCATATCTCAGCCAATAGCTGACCCCCGTGGTATGTCCCCGTTTCCCAGTAACACAGGAGGCTGCAACCAGGAGGATCGAGGGAGGTTTCACATCCCTCTATGCAGAAATTTCCCAAGTACCCATTATCAAGTGAAAAAGCAGGCATCCACCACTCTCTCCACTACTCTTTAACATAGTACTAGAATTCCTAGCCAGTGCAATAAGGCAAGAAGCAAGCATAAAGGGGATCCAAGTAGGGAAAGAGGAAGTAAAACTATCCCTCTTTGCAGATGACATGATTCTGTATTTAAAGAATCCTATAGACTCTACTCCCAAGCTCCTTGAGCTGATTCAAAACTTTGGAAGAGTAGCAGGCTATAAAATCAACCCTCAAAAATCAACTGCCTTCCTTTATGCCAACAGTGAGAGGAACAAGGCAATAATCAGGAAAGAAACTCCTTTCACAATAGCCTCAAAGAAAATAAAGTACCTAGGAATTAGCTTAAGTAAGAATGTAAAGGACCTTTTTGATGAAAACTTTAAAACCCTAAAAAAGGAAATTAAAGCAGAACTAAGGAAATGGAAAAACCTCCCATGCTCCTGCATTGGAAGAATCAACATTGTGAAAATGACAATCTTTCCAAGGGCTATCTACAAATTCAACGCAATACCCATCAATATCCCAATGGCATTCTTTAAAGAAATAGAAGAGGCAATTCAAAATTTCATGTGGAATAATAAAAGACCCCGTATAGCAAAAACACTTCTTAGCAGAAAGAACAGCGCTGGAGGAATTTCAATTTCAAACTTTAGAATCTATTACAGAGCTATAATTCTCAAAATAGCTTGGTACTGGCACAAGAACAGGCCTGAAGACCAATGGAATAGAACTGAAGACCCAGATACTAAACCACAGACCTATGGCCACCTAATCTTTGACAAGGGAGCCAAAAAAATAGAATGGAAGAAAGACAGCCTCTTCAACAAGTTGTGCTGGCAGAACTGGTTAAGCACCTGCAGAAAACTAAAGTTGGATCCTTCTTTGTCACCCTGCACTAGAATTAACTCCAAATGGATCAAAGACCTGGAGGTAAAAGCTGACACACTGAAAACTCTACAGGAAGGAATAGGAGATACACTAGGTCTCCTTGGCACAGGTAGAAACTTTCTTTTTTTCTTTTTTTTTTTTTTGCCAGTCCTGGGCTTGAGCTCAGGGCCTGAGCACTGTCCTTGGACTTTATCAAGGCTAGAGCTCTACCACTTGAGCCTCAGCACCACTTCCGGCTTTTTTCTATGTATGTGGTACCGAGGAATCGAACCCGAGTCTTCATGCATGGTAAGCAAGCACTTTAACCACTAGGCCAAACTCCCGGCCCCGAGGTAGAAACTTTCTTAATAAGGACCAAGAATCACAACAAATCAGAGAAAGGCTGGATAAATGGGACTACATTAAACTGCGGAGCTTTTGTATGACAAAGGACATAGCTAGTAAATTAATTAGGAAGCCTACAGAGTGGGAGAAGATCTTCACCAACCAAACAACAGACAAAGGCCTCATATCTAAAATATATCAACAACTCAAAAAATTGAATCACTCCAATACTAATCTCCAAAGTAACAACCATCCCATCAAAAAATGGGCCAAAGACTTAAAGAGAGTCTTCTCTGAAGAAGAAACAAAAATGGCCTATAGACACATGAAGAAATGTTCAACATCTCTGGTCATAAAAGAAATGCAAATCAAAACAACTCTAAGATTCCACCTCACTCCAGTTAGAATGGCCAGAATCAGGAAAACGAATGACAACAGATGCTGGAGGGGATGTGGCCAGGAGGGATCACTACTACACTGTTGGTGGGAGTGCAAACTCGTTCAACCACTATGGAAAGCAGTGTGGCAGTGCCTCAAAAGGCTAAACATAGAGCTCCCCTATGACCCAGCAATTCCACTACTTGGCATTTACCCAATTGTCCAGAAACAAGGGCCTACTAAATCCACTAGCACAACCATGTTTATTGCAGCACTATTCACCATAGCAAAGATATGGAACCAACCTAGATGTCCCTCAGTTGATGAGTGGATCAACAAGTTGTGGTATTTGTACACAATGGAATTCTATGATTCTGTCAGAAAGAATGACATTGCTCCATTTGTTAGGAAATGGAAAGACTTAGAAAAAATCATATGAAGTGAAGTAAGCCAGATTCAAAGGAACTTAGGCTCAATGGTTTCCCTCATTTGTCATAATTAGTAGAAACCTTGGGCACTACTAGCAGAGATTTGCAATAGAGCAAAACCTTGATACATAAGTCCATTTAGTATGAAGCTAATTGAAAGGACCTCCAGGATATTGAAACAAAAGCCATATAACGAATGATTTTTGTCCTTATTGTACTATGATATCTCTCATCTCCTTTGCTGTCCCTTGGTTATCTCATATTGTTACAGTATCTCACTTTGTTATCTGATATATTGAATTTATTTGTATTTGGTTATTTGAAATTTGATAGGGAAGGGGGAAAACCAAGTTGGGTGGGGGGTTTGGGGGGGAGGGTAATGGGTACCAAGACATGTGAAAGGGTATCAATGTATGTGAATTAATGCACCTTCTATCTAGCAAATATCATGTAACCCTTTTACTAATTACAATTAAAAAAAAAGAAAAAAAAAGCAGGCATCCAGCTACAGCAGAAGGTTAAACAGGAGGACTACTGTCCAGGCACAGCTCAGACAAAATATAACACCTTAATTCAAAAACATCCAGGGTGGGTGGAAGGCTGGGCTGGACACTGGATCAAGCAGTGGTGCACCTGCTTAGCAAACAGCCCAAAGTTCAAATGCAAGAACTGCCCCACTCCAAATGAACAAGATTCAATTACACTTGTTTGATCATAAATAAAAATTGTATTTTAATCTACATGAAAAAGGGAGAGACAACAGAACAGCCAAAACTTTCTTTAAAACCATCAAGTGGGTACAAACCGACCTACTTGGCTTAAAGACCATGTTATTTGTGTGGGCACACGCATACATCAGTGCAAGAAAACAGAGAACCCAGAAATAGAACCAAATGAGTATGTTTAATTTTTTAACAGTAGAAAATCAATTTAAGGAAAGAGTAGGCTTTTCATCAAATGGTACTGAAACATGTAGGAATGCACTACATGGACTAAAAACTAAGCAAAACAGAAACTCCACCCATTACACCTTGCACCAAATCTGATTCTAAATGAATCATGACCTTAAATGTAAATGTTATGAAAGCTATTAGGAAAATGAATATAGGAGAATCATTCTGCCACAGAATGAGGTGAAGTGTTCTCAGACAACATTAGAGGTTTGCTTCATGGTAACAACTGATAAATGCAATTTCATCTTGTAAATTTTAAAATGCATTGCAACTATCTTGCTTAAAAGATGAAAAATTATACACTAAGTGCAATAGGTGTAAATCAGATATTAACTAATTCCTCATATCTAAAATTCATAAAGAGCTCTCAAAACAACTTCAAAATGATAAAAAATGAACACACGACATAAAACAGACATCAGGAACTGGATATTGGAAGGGTAGGGATTTAGGCTAGGTCAAGGAAAAACTTAGCAAGACCCACATTTCAGCAAAGCTAGGTATGATGATACACAAGTGTAATCTCATTTACATGGTAGATGTAGATAGAAGCATCATGATTCTAGGGCTAGTTCAGGAAAAAAAAATGAGAACCCTAAAGTAAAAAGGGCTAGGAGTATGAATCAAGTGATAAGAGAGCTTATTATGCAAGCATAAGGTCCTAAAGTTGAAATCCCAGTCCTGACTAAAAGAGAAAAGGAAGAACAAAAGAAATGAAAACACAATGAAATAACATTAAAAGACAACTACAAGAAACGATTTAAAAAGAGTGACATCAAATGATGATGAGAATGGGAGGAAAGGGGCCCTTTACACAGCATGGATAGTGTGTAAAATGGTCCACTTTACCTTCTCTTTTAGGTCTAAAATTGCAGTCTATCAATAGCAACCTGAATATTTACCCCAAAGAAAGAAAACTTAACATTCACTATTTCAGAGTAGGTGAAGGAGGATAGTTGGTATACTGTACTTCTTTCCACTTATACTAAAAGCTCTCCCCCCATACACACACACTCAGAGAGAGGGCTAACTAGCCATGGATATCTAAGGGACGCTGCTCCCTGGATCTCTGAAGACAGAAAGCATTTGGATGTGTAATAGCTGAAGGTAATCTTTAAGCATCCAACTGTTTGCATAAATCAATTCATGGTCACTTACAGTCCCTCATACTATGTAGGTATTAAGTAAATAGTGGTCGTACTCATTGTTTCAAGAAAGAAATAATACAGCAGTTTTCCCTCTTCTTTTTGATACACAGTCTGGTGGGATCCAAGTTGAACTCTCAGCCCTAGAGCTCTTCCTTCATGCATGAAGTGTGGAATTAATTTGTTTAGCTAATTGAGCTGCTTCTCAAACTTTCCTGGTGTTTTGCATCACCTAAAAAGCTACCAGAGACACTGATTTCTGAGTGATCTCCTGAAACTCTGAGTTAATAGGTCTGGAGAGAAGTGTGGGCCTGGGGATTTATCAAAGTTCCCCAGTTGATCCTAATGTGCAGTAAATTTGTGGACTGCCTATTGGCTGCAGGCCAGCTAGTGATCAGATATAAATCTCAGACACATGGGCTATTACTTGTGAGCTCTGTTGCTAAGTGTATTCCATTTTCTACCTCCCGGAAGACGTGTGCTATGGGAAATGATTGACAGTTGTGTTGATTATCTGAAATGGATTGAAATTTCCAATTAGCTTGAAAAGGGAGGGTGAAGAGGGGAGTGCTCTAATGTATATCACTTCCTTATTGCTGTCTGTATTTATCTGGGAGATCTGCAACAGAGTCCTTGTGACTGTCTGTTTCAAGTTAGTGGTAATGCATTGCCTGATGCAGCTTCCACCTTCCCAAATTTTTTAAGTAACCATCATAGCCTTTCTCGCTACACATCCTCCCAAACCCACTTCCCTCCCCAACACACACACACACACACACACACACACACACACACACACACACACACACACACTCACCAATGCTCTTGAGAACAAACAAAAAAAATGACCTTCGCTTCCTCTCCTTTTCTGCTCATTCTGACCAGAAAACCTCAATTTTCAATACAAGGACGAAAGCTTGTCTTTTGGTGAGTTATGTAGACAAAATGCCAGTGAGAGACAAATATCCTTTGTGCGTGTGTGTGTGCGGGGGGGGTGTATCTCTTAAAAGGCTGATGCTCCAAAGAAAACAGTTTTAGTAGTCATCTCAGCAGAGAGGTCAAACATCCTAAGTAAAAATGACTTGAAAAGAGAGAACAGAAAAAGAAGGCCAAATCTAGCTTTTCCCTCTTTTCTTTAAAAGGGGAGAGAAGAAAATCAATAATATTAAGCCGTATGTTTTCCCTTGTTTAGAGTTTCCCTTATACTCTCTATATATTATTTGAGGTGTTTAATTCTTACAAAACATGTCGCTGAAAACAGAAGCTAGCCTCCTGCCCTCGTGTGAATGAAATCTATGTAGGACACAGGAATCGCCAGACTAATTAGTTTCTTTCTTTGAAAAAAGAGGCATTTTGTTGTAGAGTAATACGACAGTAACACAGCAGATATGATGCCACTTCAGTGATTCTTTTACCTATGCCAATCTTACAATCTGTATGAAGGGGTTGAATAAGAACATTGTGCAAACTGAAAAAAAAGATAATTCTGTAATGTTCCTGTATGGTTTGCACCCAGGGATGAACTGCCATAATATGGTGTTGTCTGAGCCTTTCCTCAAATCCCTAGAAAGCCTCCAGTCTCTGGATGTCTCTCAGAGGGGGCACCGAGGAAAATTTCTTTAATCATAATAATCCTGGGAGGAAACAAAAAAAAGCGCTCAAAAGCACAACATCTGTCTCTGCACTTGCCTGTTTTCGTGGGAAAACAGTACTTGCTTCCACCGCCTTCGTTGCCATATGTGTACAATAAGTAAATGAATATAAAATTGAAAGAACACATAAGAGAAGGATAAACTCACCCAGCTGAACAAATCTACTCTCTTACCTGCTGTGCCCTGAAACGTGAAAAAAAATCATTTGGATCATGGGGATTAGTGAAACAACAGTCTCTGTTACTAACACTGATAGGCAGGGAAGAGATAATTCATCTGATGTAGGAACCAATATTGAAAGTGTTTAATACTTAACACAGCCCTTCTTCCATTACCCTCCCCCTCCTCAGGAAGCACAGATTTCCTCCATTTCTGCTTTAGGAAAGAACCAAACGTTTATAGACTGCTGGATTTTTTTTCTGCCTCATGAGGATTTTAGTGTGTCTAAATGCAAGATCTTAGAATTTTCCACATAGACATTATGAATGGTGAGGGAGAAATCAAGTTATGCTTTCTAATGTCTCATGATTATGTGAAATAGAATATATACACATACATCTACTGTGAGCAGAGTGGTAGAGGACAGAACAAATAGTATCAGGTGTAAATTCTCAGTAATATGTTTACTGAATTTTCAGCTTAGTGCATTGCCCTGAGTTTGAATTTGGGACTATATGACTTGATGCACACCTCCAGCCTGACTATTTTGGATTTTCTGCTGGGGATTTTGGAGACAGAGTCTTGAGTACTTTGCTGCTCAGGTTGGTATAAAAACACAATCCTAAATCCCAGCATCTTGAGTAGCTAGGAATACAGGTCTAAACCATTGGCACCCAGAAACAAGTAAAATCTCAGTAACTGTAAAATAAACTATTGACAGTATATTATTTAACTCTATTGAATGTACATATAAGAAGTCAATGTTTCAACTACAACTTCATGTTTTGAGAGATTAAAGCTCTAAAACACTAACAACCAAAGACCTATCTAAAATTTAAAAAGAAACAAAAACTATAAAGAAAGAAATAACAAAAAGTATTTTGTAAATAAAATCTGGCGCCCTTCTCTAGAAAAAACTAAGGGAAGCTGGGTGCCAGTGGCTCACACCGTAATCCTACGTATTCAAGATGGAGATCTGAGGATTGTGGTTCGAAGCCAGCCAGGGCACGAAAGTATCCAAAGTACCAAAAGCAAAAGGAGATAAAGGCATTGTTCAAGTGGTAGAGTTCTATGTTTGAACTCAGCAAACATAGAACCTTAGATTTAAGTTCTAGCTCCATTACACGAAAAACAGTGGATCTGCAGCTATAACAATAGAAAATATACAGCACGTAGTAGGAAAAGAGAAAATAAAAACTAGCCTTGAAATGACAGCAATTTCCTACACATCATTGTAATTGCTTATATTACACCAAAAAAAGACAAATATAAAGTACTAGAAATACTTCATTAACACACAATAAGTGGGAAAGGAAAAATTTAATGTATAGAGGGGTTATAGTTACATTAATCAGGTAGTCGGCATATAACTTCTCATGGTTTTGTCCCTGTTTCTCTTGTCCCACCTCTGCCAATCATCTTGCTTTCCTCCTTTCTTTCCCTATTTCAAGTTAAAAAAAGAAACAAAACTATGTGGTGTTTACCCAAATTTCATTTGAACAGAGTGATGACCATACAATTTGATCAAAGAATGACAGAAAATATACACCATGCCAAGTGAACAGAGCCAGTTTGGACTGGTTCTACTCATAGCAGACAAAATAGGTTTAGGATTAGAATGTTCCTAGACAAGTAAGTCTGATTCTTTACAATGATCTTGAGGCCAAATCAGGAAGAAAGCAGAGCACTTGACTAAGGCTACTGTGGCCAAACTCTGAGGTCCCTTAATTGTAAAGTAATTCAAAGACAACTCAAATACAAATTTGCCTTTAGGGAACCACATCAGTATTTTGCTTTAAATGGCAAGTCCGACTACAGTAGTGGTTAGTGAGTGAAGTAGTTCTAATTTTACACAGAAATCCACTGATTTACTACCTTCCACAGCTTCCCTCTTCTTGTACTTCTTCTTCAGCCACCCTCCTCCCCCAAGTCCTCCTCACCCCTTCCACCCCTGGTACTGGGACTTGAACTCGGGGCCTCACATTTTCATTTGTCCTCACTCAAGCCTGGCAACTCTATGATTGGAGTCTCACTTCCACTGCAGGCTTTTTTTTTTTTTACTGGCAGTCTCCCACTGAGATTGCAAATATGAGCAAGCTCTGGCTACATTCTTCCAGTCACTCCTCCACATCTTTCCCTCCTGATGTGGTCCATGTCACAATGTCAGCCTCTCAAGGAGGACAGCTTCAGCATTCCTCTACCAAGACATGTCCTCTCTTTCTGGACTGACTTTTCCCCCAAGGACAGAAGACACAGGGCTGGTCGTAAATAACATAGATGGGGAGCAGTGATTTAAAACTTCAGTTTTTGTGGTAAAAAATAAAACAAATTCAAAGGGCTTCAAGAAACCTGGGAACCACGAGCATTTGAGACTATTTTTATTGTTATTTCCAAAATAAAATGTAACAAGAAGGCAAGCACTACCCCGTTAACTTCTTTGAAAATTGCTTTCTCTCATCTTGGCAAAGTAAAGCTTTATTCCTGGATGTTTGATAACCACTGTTCCTTCTTTATTTTATTATTTCTTTTCAGACACAAACACTGGCACCAGTAATAAGAAGCTTCCTGTAAGACTCTTGCCAGACAAGGTTAAGCTAAAATAACTCAAAAGAGCTTTCTGGATAAGACAGCTAGTGGAAAGCCTGGGAAATGATCGGGATTTCTCCTTTTCAGCAGGCATTTTCTGGCTAGTGGGGGAAGTGGTTTAAAAAGCCACTCTCCTGAGTCTTCAACTCCCATTTGCTGCTTGGAGAGCAGGAAATATTCCTCTTTTCTGTGTCTTCCTACTTTAACCCTGTTGCACTAAAATAAATCCTCACTGAAACTTAAAAAAAGAGCCACTCTTCATGTGGGGCCAAGGTTAAGATGAAGACTTAAAAGGCCAGAAGAACAAAGTACTACAACCATACACATGTCTTCAAGAGGTACCCTTAATAGTTGATGGATTGATTCTTTCAAGTAACCCCACATGTGTCATTACCAAATAACCCAGGAAAACAGAATACAGCACAGAAATCTTAAGATTCAGAATCTTGGACACAGAATTAAGTATACTCAATTTGTGGCCCATTCAAAATTAAAACGACTTTTTACAAGAGGAAACAAACATAAAAAACAAAACAACAAAAACAAACAAAAACAAAAAACCTTTCTGGCTTTCTGGGGAAATGGGAAGGGCTAGTCAGGCTTGATCTCAAGGATTCATTTTTCCTTAGTGGTAATTCTACCCCTGAGCCATGCTTCTAGCCTTGCTTTTTACTGATTATTTTGGTGATGAAATATACTGGACTTTTCAAGCAAGCTTGCCCTCCAACTGCTGTTCTCTGGATCTCAGCTCCGGAATAGCTAGGATTACAGATGTGAGCCCCTGGCATCTGGCTCTGAATATATTTTTATTTAATCCCCTTTTTTTGTTGTTTTCAACTCACTACTGAAGTACGTGAATTAGTGTATATGCACACACACACACACGTGCCAGTCCTAGGGCTTAAACTTTGGGACTGGTAATATCCCTAAGCTTTGTGCCTAAGCTCTACCACTTGAGCCACAGCTCCATTTCTGGCTTAAAAATAATGTAAAAGATAAAACTGCCTCTCATAGCCTTTCTGCTCAAGCTGACTTTGAACCATGACTGTCAGATCTCAGCCTCCAGAGTAGGTAGAATTGTAGCGCATTCTATTGATATTGGACCATTCGTATATTTTTTTTGTGTGGGGGTAAAGGGGCTCGAACTCTGGGCCTGGGCACTCTCTCCCTCCCTCCATATTTTCTGGTCCGTTCTTCTATTCCATCTGTATATCTCCTTGCCATGATTATAGCAGATATATCTTTAAGTTACCACACATTGTATGAAATTTCAGAGAACATAAATGTACATTAGTAAAATATACATGATGTTTGCTGAAGTACAATGTGCATTAGGTTTTCTGTTCTAAAGTTATTGCTGCTATGCTTATATAAATTTGAATGAAAATATAGAAGAACCCAAATTCCCAACTCTGATATGGAGGGATTAATTTGTAAACTAGCACTAGTCATAAAAGTGAAGATGGAAGACTTTTAATTTTCATCTTCTGTTACAAACAGCAGAATAGCATACACAAATAGGTGCCTAATGAAAATTGTATTCTAATTTGAAATTCTTATTAATCTTTTTGTTTCCCTCCTAATCTGGTGAGAACAGACTATTCCATTTTCTTTACTGAATACTTCAGCTTCATAACAATCACATATTTTCTGTAATCACAAAAAAGAGAGAAAGAACTATGGTTTCCTCTTTAATGGGGGAAGGGTTCATTCAACAATAGGAAAAGTCAAACATCTCTGAGGAACTTGTCTTACTTTGAGTAATCTGTGGTGTAGTTTTCTTCTAAAGATGTGTTTTAATTTCCCAAAAGGATGCTGTGATATATTAATATACCCATTTCACAGACAGAAATGAGTATGGAAGTTGTCCAAGTTTGTCCACAGAGGTGGTAATCAAACAGATATTACATTTGTATATTTTATATACATAGGGGTACACAGTTACATGAATCAGGTACAATCAGTATAATTCTTTTAGAACCCCCCCACCTCTCTCTCTCTCTTTCTCTCCCTCTCTCTCTCTCTCTCTCTCTCTCTCTCTCTCTCTCTCTCTCTCTCTCTCTCTCTCTCTCTCTCTCTCTCTCTCTCCCTCTCTCTCTTCGTTCCTTCCCATACTTACTCAGAAGCTATCCAGTTCTTTTCCTGCATAGTGTCTAGTGAGTATCACTGTTGTGTTTGCTCATCCTTAAATCTAGGCTTATTTATCTTAACAGCCTGTGATCGGCTCTTCCTGTCATCCACTTTTTATAAATAAACATCTTTTCTTCCTATGAAGATGGCTGAGATTTTCCAGAGCCAGTCAACATTGTTTCTTTAACCAGCTAGACAAATTATTATTGATTCTCTAAAGAAGCAATCCTTTTGCATTCAGAGACTATGGTGGCTCAGCCAACATTCCAAGGCATTGAGTCTTTTATGGGTAAAAAGTAAGAACAAAAGATTCAAGGAGGCTTCTCAGTAATCAATAAGGACTGGATGGATTGTTGGTGATATTTAGTGTCATTTAATAACCTAATCTTATTTCTAAGATCCCTTAAACATTTTAAGCATTTCCCTCTTTGACTGCTTCTTTCTTTGCTTGCCAGTTTTTCTCTTAACATTTTAATTATCTTGTACTTGTCCAAAGGAGTTGTCATTTAAGGAAGCAGTCTATGAATATAAGGTATCTTGATCAATGTCCCCATATCAACACTCCCACCTATCCCTTTCCTATCCAAGTTTTCAATCTCCCTTCTTGAATTCTCATCTGCATTTACCCCCTCTTCTCTTCATTCATCTACCTCTTTCCCCTCAACCTCATTCTAACCCCTTCCGAGAGTTTTATTTCCCTGAACTGTGACTTTGGCTTCCTAAGGAGTAACATTGAGATTTCCCTAGAGTCTACCATATATCAGTGAATGTATTTGTATACACTTGACTATCATCCAACATATTAACTTACAAGTTTATAAGCTCAATGTAGTTCCCATATATAAGGGAAAACATGTATCCTTTATCTTTCTGGGCTTGACTTCACTTAACAAAATTTTCTAATTTCTATTATTATTGTTATTGTTATTCTTGATACAGTTTTCAGACACAGTCTATGAAACCCAGACTTAGAACTCACTATGAAACCCAGGCTAGCCTTCAGCTTGAAATCTTCCTCTCTTAACCTTCAAATTCTGAGATTATAAGCATTCACTATCATTTCTGGCCTATTTTTGTGAAACTCAGTGTCTGAGTTTCTGAGGATGAGTACAGTTTATCAACCGATGAATAGATACACATATGTAAACACACAAAAATCAATTTAAGATAATTTTCAGTAGCTCCACATTTACCAGATATCAGAAGCTGCAGCATTGTTTACAAGGTTCAAAAAGTAGACCCACATATAGACGGAATCAGTAGCAAAGCAATTATGAAAAAAAGAAGACTAGATATTAACATTTTTTAGTCATGAGGCCAAATACTGACTATTCAATTTAAGACAAAGGGAATATAACAAGTTGTATAAATGCAAGGCCTGCTATAACCAGGAATCTTAGAATGCTTGGGCAGTATTCTCCTAGTTTTGGAGATAAAAGTCTGAGAAAAATTACCTTAGAATGTCTGGCTATATTCTCATAGTAAGTGGAGGCTAAAGGTCTGAGGAAACGTGTCCACAGGCTCCCTCCTCTCTTCTGTGGCCTTCCCTCTTGCCTTGCACATGACCTTCTTTCCCCACTATCTTCTCTTGGTGTGGCTGTGTTCTAGTGGTTTCGTATAAGAATGCAAGTCACATGGATGCAGGTCCATCTTAGTGATCTCTTTAAAGAGACTGATTCCAAATACCATGACATTCTGAGTTACCAGGGTTTGAAGTATGTTAGTGGGAGAGATGGCAGAGGCACAAATTCAGCTGACAACGTAAGATAAAGAGTTACTTAAGGACATGAATTTATTCTAAAACAACAAAAACAGTTTCTGTATATGTGCTCATTAGATTCAGGGCACTAAATTAATAATTACAACATCAGAACAGTCATCTTCCTAATTCTAGGCTCATTCTCCATCTTACCACAAGCAACAGTAGCCTTCTTACAAAAGGCCCATTTCTCAACCTGGTTACACATGTATCTCAGTTAAAATGCATAACAACAAATTGTTTCCTATATTAAGTATATGCACATATATCATATGTATAAACATATATATATAAACAGATAATATATGTACATGTACTTACACAGATACATATTTACCAAGTAGTGTGTATGTGTGTATGTGTATGTATATATGTGTGTATGTGTGTGCATGTGTGTGTATGTGTGTGCGTGTGTATGTATGTGCGTGTGTGTGTGTGCATGTGTGTGTGTGTGTGTGAAAATCTCCTGAGTAGTGTGTGTAAGGCCCAATGGTGGTTTTTGAGGCATGGGGCAGAAAGGTCATGAGTAAATTGAAGCCTTTCTCTGAGTTCTCACCTTCATGGGTCTGGGTTAGTTACAATGTGGAAGGTGGCCCCTTACATTTTGTACATATGCAACTATGTGTTTTCTGATTTCCATCTAGTTCATGCTATGATACATTACAAAAACCCAAGTGGATGGGAATCTTGGATTTCCCAGCCTCTACAACCACAAGCCAAGATAAAGCTCTTACCTTTATAAAATATCCAGTGTCCGAAATTCTTGTATAGTTAACTTAAGAGGACTAAGAAGAATCTTTGTGTTTGGTGTAAAACCCAGCTAGGAGAGCTGTACCTTATAGCTGAATAGGTGAAATTCTCGACAGAGCCCCCACAGCAAGTACTAAAAGGCTTTGATGTGATCGAAATTAATAACACTCAACAGCAAGAACCCTGAAACAGCTGTTGTTTCACAACAAAACAAATGCAAATGCTAATAACTGTTGTCTTTCTTGTTTGAAATAATGTAGGACTATAGAAAAGATAAAAGGATGGAAAAGAAAAAGAAAATTTAGCAGGAAGAAATGAAGCAGCCCACTGATTTGACAATCATTTATCTCTCAGATAAGGTAATTCCAGCATCTAATTGTGGTACTGAGTCTTATTTTTCTCAAGGCTATGCTGAATGTTGAATAACTTTGCTACTCTTTCCTGAGAACCAAGATATGGGGAAATCTGTGAGAAAACCAAGCAGTCAAGTTATCTTTGTTCTTAAAAAATTCACTTTACTTCACATGCAGTCCTTTCCCACACTTGTTTTTTGTTTTGTAGTGAAATGCGCATAGTATAAGATTCAAGTTCATGTATTGATTTCAGTGGAGTTTTAGCACATTTACACTCCTCTGCAGCCATCACTACAATCTACTTCCAGAATACACAACTTCCCCCTCCTCTTCCTCTGCCCACAAAGGTAGCCCCAGAGCATTGGGCAGTCATGGCTTATGTCTCATTCCTCCAATCTCTGAGCTTCTGTCTCTCCTCCATGGAGACTATTTGTCTCTATGAATCCACCAATTGTGGACACCTTGTATGAATGTAACTGTACCCTTTGTGGCTTTGATGTCTACTTATTTCAAATTTTCTCCACAAATTTCAGCCCATTTCACATAATTGAATTTCCTGATCCTTTAATAGCCTAGTTTCCTCATACAGTTTGCAAAAGTTAAATGTATGCTGAAAGCTGAACTCTGGTTTAATTGTCATTCATTAAGCCTCTGTATTTGAAGAATGCCAACACAGAAATGTGATTATAAATAGGAACTTGGGAAATTCTTATCGATTGTGATAACATTTCAGACAATGTTACAAAATGTATTTGTTTGATTTCTTAAAACTTTTAAAACAGGGCTTCTTGGATTGTTCAGGAAAAATAAAATGATTGCCTATAAAACCTTTTAAGGGCTTTTAGTTTATTATTAATCAAAAAAACGAGAATACAGTATTCATATCCAATACAGACCAATTGAAAGCATGATTATGGTTCTAGGCACAAAACTTAAATTGGACTTAATCAGGCATCTGCCCAATTCCTGTATAGTCCTATTTAAAACTGATCCAATCAAATTTGTTAATACAATCTAAACAGCAGAAATGGGTGGTGGAGTACAACCCAAACATAAGGACTGAGAATTCCCAGTAGGAAAAACTCTTGTACCTCTTGCCAAATTCTTGTTAATCTTTTAATGGTGTTTAAGCTGAATGGCCTACTTATTGTTAAAAAGAATGTTTGTGAAGGATGACAAGTCTATATTCTGAAGTATTTACACATTCAATCTCAACTTTTTATCCTTTATATATGTAAAAGTTAAGTTTCAAAGTGTTAGAGTAGCTCAATGGTAAACACAAAGCAGTAAATTTGAACAAGAATTCAATCCTGTAAAGTCACAATGAAGTTTGAGATAGAAATGACACTGGTAAAAAAGTAACTTAAAAAAAAAAGTGACTTTAAAAATGCCGAGATATTTTAAACTTCATTCTCTTTTACCAACGTTCTCTGGAAATAAATTATATCAAAGTACTCATTTTTAACAGTTCTAAAAGGCAGCAGGCTTAATTGGATGCTCTCTATATGGTCTGCCAATTCTAAAATGTATCAAATCCTAGTGATTGCCCTTGCAATATATGTATGCTGCCACCAAGTGGCAGTAGAGAGTACTAGGCTCCTCCCATGCTCCTCCACCTCCTCCCCGCCCCCAACTGGGGAGTGCATTTGATATAATACATTTAATTGTTTAAAAAAAAAAAAAAAGTTCCTATCTAGAGGTTAGCTGAGATCTGAGGATTGTGGTTCAAAGCCAGTCTGGGCAGAAAAGTCCATGAGTCTCTTATTTCCAATTAAAAACCATCAAGCTAGAAGCAGTACTGTGGCTCAAACGGTAGAGAACCAACCTTGACCCCAAAAGCTACCGAACAGAACAGGCCCTGAGTTCAAGCCCAGTAGGGGGTTAAGAAAAAAAAAGCAAAAGCTTATAGCCATCATAAAACTATTGAATAATAATGTTAATTAAGGTATTAACTTTAAAACACCAGCTTAAATGGTAGCTGGATATTACAACATCTTCATAAGAACTTCACAACTGTGAGGTTCCTAAGTGAATCCAGATCCCACCAAAGATAATTAAAAAGCTTTGGTATTTGGTGGCTGCTTTCATGTCCACAGGAGTTTCCGATACATGACCAATTCTAGAAAAGCAACCAGTGTAAACGCTCCTTGAACTAACTGCCCACATTTTGTGGCTAGACTTCAGTCTGCATTAAGTGCATGGCCAGAGAGGAGACCATGGCATTACAAGTCTTGTTCTTCGAATCCATCAAATATAATTCATTCTCAATGATTTCTCCCTTTCCCCTCTTTAACTTTAGTTCCCCGCTTCTTGTCATGTCACACTCACTGCGCTCTGATGATGCAGATAGTCCCATGAAGTACCCACTGAAATCAACTTTCCGATTTTCTCACTCAACAGAAGGAAACAAGTCTTATACATCCAGAGCAATGCTTTGAGTAAACCACACAAGAAACCTGGACTTCAAACTGCCTGGAAGGGAATATTGCGATTCAAAGTGATATGAAAGCTGCGAGCTGAGGTGTGCAGAAGGGATTACAGAGGTTAGAATTCTGGGAGGATCTACACTAAATTATTTTTCTTCTATTAGAGAAGGCAGAAAAAAAATCCTAAAATCTCTGCTGGGTCATACTGGTTTTAAATTACTACCAGATGATGTTTTGTAAGTACACAGTAAGCCATATTTCAAATGCAGGATACATGGCCAGAAGAATCCCCAAGCAAATACACAAGCATGTGCATATACATGTACATACACACATATGCATTCACACTCACTGGTGACTCACCATTTCTGAGTTATGGTAATGTTTTCTTCACCCAGAGGTACCCCTCACTTGTTAAGCCAAGTCAAGGCTTTTTCTAATGTTTCTGCCCACATTTTCTGTCCTTTTTCAGCTTTCCTGCCTTGTGAGAGCACCTGTTTCTAATAGGTACATTCATATTAATGCCTTTTCCTAATTTAGACAAATAAAACCTGTGAGTAGGGTGATTCGGGATCCTCTTGGTCTAGGATTCCCAGGTTACACCTAGTACCTGGGTAGTTATTTATATTCTTCTGTTTCAGTCTCAAAAGGTCCAGAGGTCCTGGTTTCAGTGACTATCATAATCCTACTTGTCGGGTCCTAGGATGTCACACTGGTATGACTTACTTTAGTGTTAATGTATACATGAGCATTGGGGAGCAAAGCCTAGACTTTATCCACTGATTTCCCACCCCCCCCCCATGAGTTTAATGGGAGAGGATTTGTTTCAAGAGAAGTGAGCACAGTGCCATAATGCTGGTTTGGACCCAACAACTAGGTTCATACCACCTCTCCAACTGGTTTCCTTTCTTGCTCTTCTTCCCTTTCAGTCTCAGAGGAATGGAAGGGAAGAGTAGAAGGAGAGTCAATCCACTCCCACCATAGCAGTTAATTTACATCAGCCAGACTTTAGTGAGCTGCTACTAAATGACATCAAGCCATGAAAGATAGGTGCTACTTTTACTTCCTTAAAACACCACCACTCCAGAGCACTGTCACCTGAACCTGCTCAGACTTCTTATCTTTTCAGTGTCAGATCAGCTAATGTCTTCCTAAGAGATTTTACATGATTTAACTCCTTTCATATATATATTCTTAATATATTTAATAGCTAATATATAATTTTTCTAACATTGCTATAGTAGGATCTGGCAGGTGGGATCTGGTTCATATGGGCATGCAATCTTAGTCTTATAATCTCTGCCCTCTATAGGGAAGGAAAGGACTTAGCTAGAGCCTCATCAGCAAAGGACCCAGAAGAGAGACACTACTTATCTGAAACGTAGGTAACACTCAGCCAATACCAGTTATTGTTCTCATTCTTAACATAAGCCATCTCAATTTTACTTAAGAATTTCTCTAAAGTTTTAATCTCATTCTGAATTTTAGCTGTATTCATGTTCTTTCTCTTCTGCTTCCTTGCTGTCTTTTCATCTTTTGTCCATGTCCTTTCTTAAGTTAGTCTTACTAGAGAGAGTCTTGAGCAGCTTCAAAATCTCTGTGGACACCTCTTAGTTTTCTCCCACACTTATATTGTTAATGACTCTGTTGTCAAAATTTCATTTTCTGGTGTTCCTGTGAATTGATACACATAAGTGAAAGATCTAGAATGATAAATCTGCAGAACTTTATGGTCTTAAGGGATGTATGGCTCAAGTAGTTTTTCGGAGAATAAGTAATTGGTGGCATAACAAAGCAAAGTACCAAGTTACCCAAAGCCCCACTCCAACATCCTGAACCATGCTATTTTGAAACAGAATTAGCTATCAGTGTCTTAACATTTTAGCCACAAAAGAGTTCACAACATCCCTGATGAAATCCTGGATTTTAGGCTCTAGAATACCAATAACCCCAAGACCAATATCCTGTAACATCTTTCAAAATATAAAGAACGCGGGGACCAGGAGTTTGGCCTAGTGGTAGAGTGCTTGCCTAGCATGCATGAAGACCCGGGTTTGATTCCTCGGTACTCCATATACATAGCAAAAAGCCAGAAGTGGTGCTGAGGCTCAAGTGGTAGAGTGCTAGCCTTGAGAAAGTCCAAGGACAGTGCTCAAGCCATGAGTCCAAGCCCAGGACTGGCAAAAAAAAAAAAAAAATATATATATATATATATAAAGAACGCATGCTGGGTGGTAGTCATTGTTAATCAGAATCTTCTTTTCCTAGAAGTTTCATACTTCTATTAACAAACAGTAAAAACTGGCATGAAAAATGAAACTTATAACCTTTATGGCTGTATAGCATAGAAACTGAAAATATCACACAATCAGAAACACATATTTAAAATTAAAACAAAAATGGCAACATAATTAAATTATACCTACCATTTTATTAATAGCTATTCCAAAAGTGATTTTAGTCAAAGTCCTTGCATCAATCAGCAATGTTCCTATTATAATACTATGTACCCAAGAAAGAGATGATTAGCTTACATGCCAATCATTGCAGAACAGATGTACTTTGCTCTGTGGACCATCGGGTCTGAATTGTGTGTGATTTATATAGCTGGAGGATAGGAAAGTATGCTAGTAGTAGTAGCTTATTTTTTTTTCAGTGCATGTAAGTACATTGGTGGCTTCATCTCATGGCCATATCAACGGCCAAGAAGATAGACACTTGGTATCTCGTAAGAAATAAGTTTACATTAGCACACATCACCATTTCTGGGCACGCTCCACTTTATGAACTAAGTCATAAAGCCATGACCAAATTCAAAGTTTGGAGAATGGCAGTGCCCCCACAATGAGAGCATGGATGGAGTTTTATGCAGAAAAGATGGGCTAATGGAAGACATTGAGAGTATGGTTGATCAGATGCTAATAACAAGACACAAGAGGAAAGGATTTTGGAATAATATCTAAAGTACATCAAATACATTTTCTTTATAGCAGTAAATACATCCACTTGATTCACAAGAACCTTCAAATAATCTTTATTTCTGGTCAATAGATTCTGGCACGTGAATATTTTTCTTCTTGGGAGGTAGGGTGATTCTGTCATTACATAGGGAAGATGGATTTTCACCTCCACTTGTTCCACTTCTCCCTTTCCTGAAAAATGAGTTCTCCCCAGAGGATCCAAAGGGTGTATTCCACTATCATTACCACTATAGGCTATTCTTGCTCTTCATAATGCAAAACCATAACCTGGATAATCCTAAAGTAAATATATTTAGGTTCACAGTTCTGTTTTAAAGTCATTGAGCCAGCTGATGACTCTCTTGCTAGCAAGTTTCAAGGATGGCACACGGCATCATGTAATGAGAGACAGAAAATGATCAGGAGCCCTAAACAACCTGGCTTTTATAGAAGACCCAATCTAGACATGTCCTCGTAGCCTATTAATCCATTAATCACACAAATGGATTAATCCAGTCATGATAGCATGGTTTTGATCACCTTTTAAAGGTCTTGTTTGGATCCACTTTTTTACTGTTTCATAATGGGGATTCATTTTCAACACCTATTTCAGAAAGAAAGAAGTGCAAACAATAGCTGTAGTAAAATTCTGTCAATACTCATTTTGGAAGCCAGTTCTGTTCCCTCACCCCCAATCCTGGGGTTTGAACTCTGGGCCGGGCACTGCCCCTGAATTGCTCTTGCTCAAGGGGAGCATTCTACCACTTGAGCCAAATCCACTTCCACTTTGGAAGCCAATTTTAAAGGCATTACTAAAATGCAGATCCAAAATTACAGATCTTTTCTTTGGTAACCCTTGTAGCTTTAATTTTTATGCCAAAAGCTAAAAACAGACAGTATGATAAGTGGGTGTTGACAAAGTAAGTTTGCTTTCAAGGAAATAGTCATAACATTAGTCCTTTAAAAGGCCCTGTTTTCTCTATTTTACTAATTCAGTAATATGTATTATGCTTTTTCCTAACCAATTTTAAGAATATTCAACAATATAAAGATCTCACATTTCTTTTTTGAAGACCAATAATGAGATGAGAAAGAGAAGCAACTACTTGCAAAATAAAACCTAAAACTTTCATTGTAAAAATCAAATGTTACAGCACTGTTTTACTTGAAAATCAGCATTGGATATCTCCACATTTTCATGTGTTTCCACGTAAAATATTCTGTAGATTGCTTTATGTCAGTTAGATGGCAGGGCAACCTGAGGTTGAGCAGTCTCGTATTTTTTTCTCCACATAGTTTAAATTTTTTTCTATTAAGTTAAATAAAATTCCTCAAAGGAACAACATGCAAACCCTATTATCAATAAAATTCCCAGTACAGGCCAATCCAGCTGTTCCTCTTATACCTGCAAGTTGTGCTTTAAATAAACAGGGGGACAAAAAGTGGCTGTTAGTGATGGTTTTCCAAGGCCACCTTGACTGTGAACCATCTCCCTCCAGAAAAGCCCATCAGGAGGAATTAGATGAGCTATTAGAGGCTCTTTCCCATTGTCAGTTTATCACCTCCACTAGTCATGTCTATTAAGCACCCACACCTAATGTTTCTAAAGCTTGACTTTGAGTGAAGGGTTTATATTTGACAGTACATGGCCACATAAAACAGCTGAGAGATTTTAACCTAGGAAAGCCTAGAGTCATATTAAAAAAATGAGAGAAAGATACTTCATCCTATGCTATGTCCTATTTTGTGCTAGTATGTAACAGTGAATGCAGTTAAGATATTAAATTGTACAAGCTTCTGATCATCGCAGGATTGTTACAGGAATGTGCAGTGAGTCTCCAGAGTAAGCGCCTCTGCTCCACATCATGTCGGCACAAAGCCTTTCTTGCTGTTCCAGGTCAGCTTGTTCTCCCATTCTTGGTGAACACTGTGGCCTCTGTTGTTGCTGTTCTTGGTGTCCATCCTATAAATCCTTTCCCACAGATTCCCCACTTTTTTTAAGTGTTCTAGAACAGGCAGCACTCCACCGTTGTAAGGAAATGGAAACTAAGGCTCAGAACATGGAAACACTTTTGCAGGAAATGCACAGAGTAGATAATAGAGATGTGATGAGAGAAGTTTTTTTTTCCCCCTCTGGAGCCCCTGCTAATCGCCACCTCTCCTCTCCCACAACTTGGTGTGCAATCATTTTCCATAGAACACATTCCTGGCCCAAACATCACCCGAAAGACTAGATTTCTACAACTGTGGCCATTTTTTTTTCGATCTTGGGAATGTAGCAAGGAGCAAAGCACCACAATCCAGCAATGCAGACAAATGCATCCTCTGAAATACACAGCTTCACACTTTTCACTTTTGTTTTCTAAATACCTCAGTTGCTGTTTGCTTCAATAATGAACTCTTTTCCTTCATCTCCCTGAGCAGAGGATCAGAGATGACCTAGTGGGAGATCTCTCTTTCCTTGTTTCCTCCCAGCTGCTTCACAGGGTCAAAGGTAAAACTAGTGTTGAGCAGTAATTAAAGCAGGGTCAATTGCTTTAATTCTGGACTATTGCAATTGGGATAAAGAGACCTTCGTATGTGACTGGGCTCAATTCCAAATGAATCATTAGAACACCCGTACTTCCAAACCAACCAGTGGGGCTAGAGGTGGGGCCTGAGAAAATATCAGGGCTCAGGGGAATTCTGCCTGAATTGACAAGGCAATGTTTTGGATGAAGCCTCGGCAGGCGCTCAGCCATTGCTTGGGGATACGGTGAATGATGGGGATCTTGCTTAGATATTGGGCATGATCATGTGCAAAAGGAGGGATTCCTGGATAAATGGACCTAGCAGGATTCTTACTAAAAATAGACTTTTTGAAGGAATTATTATACAAAGACTTAGAAGGTTCTGGAGCCTGACTAAAGTTTGGTCGAGCAGAGGAAACTTGTCAACAAAGAGCTCTTTATTCTGGAAGAAAATACCAAAGAGAGTTTAAAAATAGACACAGAAGCATAGGGCTAGGAAACAGTGGGCTCACTGCTACTTGAGAGGCAGAGATTCGAAGACCATGATTCAGGGCTAATCCAACAAAAAGTTGGCGAACCGCCATCTCAACGGATTAGTCACGTATGGTGCTGTGCATCTACCATACTATCCTGCACAGGGACCACAGGTAAGAGGATCCAGACCTGAGGTCAGCCCAGGATGAAAATTCAAGACTCTTTAGGAAAAATATCTGAATCAAGAAAAAGGCCAAGGGTCTCACTGAAATAGTAGAATAATTAAGGTCAGCTCCTGTGTTTGAATCCCATTATTTCCAAATAAACAAAATAAAATATAAATTAAAACTGAAAGGCATTTATTGCCTTTAAATAGACGTTGGAGAGATAATTGAACTTGGACAGATACAAAGATCACTGCAAAAATCAATAGTTTTACACTGCACAATAGCAAGAAGACATCAGAACTGTTTCTCCCTAGAGTCCCAAATACAGAAGCTAAGAGTTAGGTTATCCCTGACAACATATTGTATGTTACTTCAGTCTACGTGCAGCAGACCCTCCTATGTTTTTCCTTAATGAATTTCAGAGGTATATTTCCTACACTTTTTGAAGTATGCTCATGAATTATTGTTATTTAATTGATGTGTAGTTATGTAGTTATGTGGCATGTTATGGCTGAGGGCAAACAAGAAAGAAAGAAAGAAAGAAAGAAAGAAAGAAAGAAAGAAAGAAAGAAAGAAAGAAAGAAAGAAAGAAAGAAAGAAAGAAAGAAAGAAAGAAAAGAGGTCCACAGTTGTATTTTGGGGCACAAGAAGCACATTTTCTATGACAAACAGGAGGTCAAGGTCATCTCCACAACCCCAAGTCTAAAACACTCCATGGTGTACACACACACAAAAAAATGACAATAATCTTCTTTGTTGCTGCCTAATTTGCTTACCAAACAATTTGTCACTTGTTGCTTTTCAAGGAATAATTTCCCAAAAGTATGACCTATTTATTTTAAGCAATTTATAAAAGAAAAACAAACTCATGACCTATGGGATAGGGAAATACAATGTAGTAAAAATAATACCAAATTGGAGAGAAGACATACACATAACACAGTAGGAAATGTGATGCTTTTTGGGTTGTTCAGAGTCAGGTCAAAGAATGACAGCCATCTATCCATTTATTCCATAATATTTAAATGAATACATGCTATGAGGTATGAATGCACAGATATAACATGGAAAAATAATGTTATATTAGCTAATCAATCTCCCCTTTCAATACAGATACTTTTGCAACAGTACAAACAGCTCAGCAATTAAAAAGTTATGCTCACTATACTAAAAAGTTAAGTTTATTTTCATAATAGAAAAGACATATGAGATTCTTCCTTCATCTTAGGCTCCCACAACACTCAGGAGTGAAATTAATTTTTACTGTGAAAAATGAAAAGAACAATACTTGCTTCTTATTTCTACAGGGGATTAACTCTTCAGGGTCTTTATAGATTTGATAATAGAGCTATTTGGCTTTTTAACCATTTGTAATATTAAAGTTTACCATCTCAGAAATAGAGAGCATGAAGGAAGGAGACTATTGTTAACATTACTACATTAAAGCAAAGTTCTAATTCTGTATAACTAGCCTGCCTGCATTTATTTCATTTACTAGCACTTACATTTCCCACTCCTTCAATTAACACTGGCTTCATTTTAAATGCTATCAGTTAAGGCAAGATCCGATAAGAAAACATCACTGCCAACCAAGCGTTCCTCAAACATGGCTGATTTATCTCTTTGGCAATTCATTAAAATGCAAAATATATTGAAATTGATTTTCAGCACTTTCAGACAGGAATGTTTGTAATAATGTTAATTTGAGGGTTTTTTTTTCTGTCTCTCTCTTTTTTAAAGTCTGTGCTGTAGTCTCCACATTTAGCCAGAGGCTATTTTTATTGTGCAGACAGAAAATGAACAGCAACCATTTATTTCACGTATCTTTCTGAGGAACCTGAGGTGCATGAAGATATTTGTGCTGTAACAGGAATAGTCAATCTCCTTCACTCGTTTTAGTCCCCTATACATCATCAGCAAACTCCCTGCTAGGCCTCATGTAGCAATTAACCTGCCAGAGCTCTCCCCTGTCAGGCTGAGTAATAATAAACTCCTCCCCCACCCGCCCTAAGAGAGAGGGCTATAGATTCAAGCTCTGCAACTTCCATTCAGGTTGAATTATTCACAATCAGCATGATGATGAAGATAATATGCTATTAGTTGGTTTTTTTTTTAATCACATTTCCCCCCTCTTCCTGTCTGAGGTTTTATACCTGCTAAGTAGTGGAGGCAACTAATCTTTCTCTCTTTAGTGTCTGGGTCTTAAAATAGGGCTTCTCGGAAGACTATTTACAATACCTTGTCAATTTCCAAGCCTAAGGATAAAAGTATAAATACCAGGAGGGAAATAACACAGTCAAAAAAGCACAGCCCACATAAATCTAGGAACTGGCCAAAAATAGCCTTGCCACCCAAAAGAGACAAGGAAAGAAGGTTTGTCTCAAAGTAATTAATCATGTTTCAATTGTTATTCTTATAAGCAATGGGGAAAAAAGCCCCATGTTTGTATTTTTGGAGTTAGTTTCAAGTGGACCAAACTTGTGATGAACTATAAATTAAAAATTCGGATATACAATCTGTCAGAAAACCAGTTGTTAGACTCTGGAAATAGCCTAGCCCTAGCTATAAACCTTGCCTTTATGAGAATGGCAGTATTATAAATGTCATAATGGATTGCAAATGAACTAGCTGTTTATATTCTACTGGACCTTCATGAATGAGAGAAAAAAGGACTAAGCCAGGAAATCAAAGAGACAGAAAAATTGACTAGTGCCTAGTCACTGGAGAGAAAAATTTAAAAAAAAAAGCCCATGGAACTAATTTTTATGCATTCCCATCCTTTTTACCCTTGCTGGTGACTTTGGGGGGAAGTGTAGCTTTTGAAACCAATCGTATTATTCCACTTTAAGATGCCTTCTAGTGTATTCAATAGACTCATCACAGTTCTGTGTTCCTTTTACAGTCTCAAGCTGCCCTCATCATATGAGATTGGTTACTGTCCGAGAACTTTCAGAGCAGGATTTGAATGCAATTTCAAAGGCCAGACAGAGCAGCTTTCAAACCTTAGCAAGCTTCAGGATGCAGGGTTCGTGGCCCAAGAGGAATGACAAGCTAGCTTTCTGTTTCTCATTTCACTTTGAGCCCAGTCACCTTTTGCTCCAAACCAGGTGAACTTGAGACAGCAGGGGCATTCTAATTGAATGACCCCGCCCACCCAAAGCTCTGCAAAAAGGCAATTACCTGTAACTGCATTATTGCCAGCATCATCCACATTAGCCGACTGAAGGCCAGTGATTTCCCCTGGAGAATAGAAACACTTTGTTCTTCTATGTATGATTAAATCTATGAACACCCAGGAGATTTCAACAAATAGCCAGGCTACTCAGAGAAGCTTGTTAGCAGGATGCCATTTTCTACACATCAAGTATAAATCTTAAGAGTCTATCATGCAAAGATCTTATTTCAAATTCTATACCCTCTTTTACTAGCCTGAGCTAGAACCCAAAGGAGGAATTCAGAGGAGAGGTACAAGCCAACTTTATGAATTAGGAGCTGCTAGAACATTATTGCAACTCTATTTAAAAATCCATTCCTGAAGATAACATTACCCAAAAATATGTTTGCGTTTTCAGATAAAGCACCTTATCCTGGGCTGTAAGTCTGTTATCTACATAATACTCATGGAGTTGGTAGCTTGTAATTAACCCATCCACAGCCCTGGGTAGCTCAAAGTATATTTTGAGAGCTGCAAGAAGCAATAGTCAAGACAAGTTCTGTATTTTCAATTTATTCTTAAGGCCTGGATGGTTTCATTGCCAATGATGCCATGAATTGTGCTTTCCTACAAAGATGACTGTCATGTTTCAAGACAAGTGTAGACCAGAGATCAGTCGTCTCAACAGTTCACATGACTCCTGTCTGTCACCCACAAAATATTCAGAGATCTGACAGTGTTAGACACTCTTGCACATCTTTGATAGATGATTATTTGTCATTTTCCCCAGGCATTATTTTATTCGTGTGCATGACGAATCTGGGGTGCAATGATGAGTCATTAAATCAGCCTCTCCAAGCTGAAGGTCTGTTTTCTTCAGATATTATATTCATTGAATTCCCTTGGTTCTGTCTCCTAATTCTTTCCCAAAGACCATTTTCTGGGTCCTTTCTACTATTTCCCTTTTATCTCTGTCCCTGAAGTAACATAAAAAAATCTACATATTTTAGTTTTACGTAAACTCAAGGACCACTCATTAATTCCTGGGACTGCAAGTTCTCCATATATGTTGATAAATCAGATTTAAATCACCCATTCAAATTTCACTACTGCCCTTCATTAGTATGTACTGTGATTTGTTCTTGCTCACTGAGTACTTGCACTGGTACTTAAATTCAACATATCCGAAACAGAATTCGCAGTAATACAGATAATACTTAATAAGCATTTGATGCTTGCAATTACTGTCCATAAATACTTTAAGAGGATATTAACATTTTACAGGTGAGATACCAGGGACATGAAGCCAAGTTAAATATCTAACGTCACACCGCCACAGGGAACTGTGATTTGGACTCAAGTACACCTGACTACTGTATATATGTTCTTATGTATCATCATGATACCACCAGCCTCCAGCTACTTATGTAATTCTTCCTCCTGTCCTCTTCCCATTCGGCGTACAATTACTTCGTCAGCAATATTTCTGGTCCACAGAGTAACTCAGGCTTTCAGAAATACAGGTCAACAATTATAAAGTAACTTTCTTTTTTGGAGAGAGATAAAAATAGTCTATTTGATTTTTTAATCTTCTCGATTGCTTGGGAAATCTACTGGGCAGGTATCAGTTCCCTTTGAAGTTGAGAATAACAAAGGAGGCTAAGTAGAGGAGGGAGTGAATAGGTTAAAAATGGGAACAGCAAGTGTGAAAGCCATGGTGAAGAACAAAGTAAAATAAAAATGGCATTCTTGAATAACCGAATAGTCTCCTTTAAACTTAGAGCACAAAGACTGAAAGTAATGAGAAGATGTGACACTTGCTGAGGACACAGACCCTAGATCACAGAGGGGTTTACAGGCCAATGGAAAGATTCCTTAATGCGTTCTGAAAACAAAGAAAGATTTTCACAATGGAATGTGAACACCCCAGCCCCATTTATTATTGCTTAGTCACTGCTTAGAGACTTTTCCAAATTTTGTTCCAAACATGAGAGATGCTGATAAGAAAAGGCAGGAAAAATAGTTGCAATGCTTTTATTTATACATTTTAAGGGCAAAGTACTCTAAAGCACGTTGTGTGAAATATAAGGACAACTGGTCTGGGATTGTCTATCTCTTCATCAGTCAATCCATTGTCTCCTATGGATTGCTCAGACTTTTTTTTTTTCAGAGAGATTAGGCTGTCAGTGAAAGTGAGCAGAAGGTAGAGAATCCAGATTTTTCCCATTCTACAGAGTTAGCACCACCACTAACTCCAGCACTAGTGAGGTCTATTAGTTACAACTCTCAAACCTACAATAATGTAGCAACATCACCCAAAGCCCATAGCTTACATTCACTTACATTCACTCAGGGGTGAACAAATATAGGATGACATATCCATAATTATAATACTACAAAGGTGTGTGTATGGTCTGAATATTCTGTGCCCTTCCTCTTCATCTTCCTCATAACTCACTAGTCTTGTTTCCTTTGTCCTATACTAGAATGTCATATAGCTGCAGTCATATACCATCTAGCCCTTTCTCACTGGCTTGCTTTACTCAGTAACATATATGGTAGGTTCTTCAGTGTCTTTTGTGGCCTTAGGTTATGTGTGTGTGTGTGTGTGTGTGTGTGTGTGTGTGTGTGTGTGTGTGTGTGTGTGTGTGGTGGTACTGGAGTTTGAACTCAGGAGCTCAAACTTGCTAGACTTACACTTTTAACCTTGAGACATGCCTCCAGTCCTGCAGTGTTTATAACCTTAACAAAACTGATACTATTATTTAAAGATTGCTTGGATGGGTAATTCATGAAAATCTGCAAATTGCTGTAATTATTGCCTCTGAATTTTTTTATATAAAACTATACAGACTGATGAATCATTTATTTTCATGTGGGTACTGGTGCTTGATCTTAGGGCCTCAAACTCTTGTTGGCTTTTCTACATGCTAGCATTTGGGCCACACCTTTACTTCCAGGTTTTTGCTGGTTAATTGAAGATAAAAGTGTAGAGGTCTTTCCTGTCCATGTTGGCATTGAACTATGATCTGAAATCCCAGCCTCCTAATTAACTAGGATTATAACATGAACCTCCTAGATCCACCTCCCTTCCTTTTTATAAATTATTCATCTCTTTAAGCTTTAGTAAGTTTACCTAGCCTGTTATGTCCTTTTTTTGTTTTACTTTCTATTCTACTTATGTATCCTAAATGTGATCATAGGAGATAATTTTCAAATTTCCTCTATCCTTTTGAAAGGGGTGGGAACAAATTTAAAATATTATCTCTCAGAGAATTACTATGGCTGCTAAATGTCTTCATATTGACTCATGCAATTTAGTATTCATCAGAGATCGTTTGTCTAGCAATTAATTGACTTTAAAAAAGGAATTAAAAGTACTTTCCAGAATTTTTTTTTCTTTACCTTCTTCTCCTAGCTTAGATAAGAAACAATTTGCCTTTGAGAGCCCTGCCTTATTTTTACCAATCAATTTCTATTCTCCTTTTAATTGCAGATTTCACTAGGCCTGCCTTTAGCAACTGTTACCTTACAGCTTATTATATGGCACCTTCACCTGTTAAATAACAGCATCCTTCTTCCTATCCGTTCAAGCACTTCAGATCCCCCTCCTCACAGCCCTGTCACGGAATTAAAAAGCAACACATTTTTTGTTGGAAGCATTGAATGAATAATGCATCTTCCAATCGGTCCATGTTGTTCTGTGCACGTTGAAAAGCCAGAACGCTCCTCTTGTCAGTCAGGGTGGCTCACGTGGGGCTAAGTGCTGCTGGGTGTGTTCTCACACAGCACCATGGATGGTGGCCTCTGAGACAGCCAGCTGTGCTAATCCCAGCCATCCTTCTTTGTCTTTCCTGACAGGTGGATTAAGATTCAGAGTCTTACTCAATTGGCGCTGTTAGATGGTATTTCACTTTGTTGTCTCCAGCGTTCTTGTAAGTTACTGACAAGATTCTCATCCCCATGTCTCAGACCTCTAACCCTGTGGCAATTTCACACATGGAGAAGAGGGGAAGGAGCCTGGCCTTTTGCAGTAGAGATTGAGTTTCAACTCAATAGCAGCCATGTATTAATTTGGCAACTTGAGCAAGTCACATGGTCTTGATAAATGTGAACTTATTCATGTGGAGATGGAGGTGATGATTGCTACAGGACAGTGTGTGTGGATGGGGGGAGGGGAATGGGTTTTTAAACTATCTTCCTTCCTTCGCCTTTTCCTTCCTCACTTCCACCTTCCCTCTCCTTCCTCAGTCTTTCTGATCTTCATGTCTCAGCCTGCCCACGGCTAGTGCTGCAGACATGCACGACCACGCCCCTCTTTCAAAGTGTTTTATTCTATAAGCACTCAACAATCTGCTGGAAGAATTTATACTTCCAGTTAATGTTTATCACTTTTTAAAATAAAGTGCTTCACTATTACCCCTATGATCATTTTCTTATAAAAGATTAAAACATATACAGATTATGAAGCAAATACCTAATTACAGATCTAATCATTTCCCCTATTTTCATGAGTTACAGCTCATGCTGCCCACCTTGCTCTCTGTCTGCTCCCGCCCCCACCCATCTCCTCACCCACTTCCTTAGCCCAGTAGAACAACCCACATGGATGTGCTCTTCACTCACTCCAAGTATTTCTGAGCAAATTCAGTCATTAGGCCTGACAGCTGCTGCTCTCAAACTTCTCATCAGATAATTATCTAGCCATGATTCAGACTTCTCATAAAACTGTGAGTTCTCTGAGACATGTATACTCCTTAATGTTTCATGGTTTGGTTTATAGAAAATGCTTCAGTTATATTTTGGTGAAGGAGTCCATCGAATGAGAAAGTAAGTGGTCAACAATTGAATATTTTGCTGGATGCTAGAAGATCATACTTGGTAGACTGGGATCTGAGCATCACAATTTAAAGACAGACCCAAAAAACCCAAAATATTCCTAAGACTCTTATCTCCAATTAATCAACCACCAAGAAACCAGAAGTGGAGTGGTGACTCTAGTGGTAGAGAGCAAGGCTTAAGCAAAAAGCTCAGGGACAGCACTCAGATCCTGAGTTCAAGTCCCAAGACAAGCACAGAAAAATAATTCAGGAATAGCCTAAGTACGCAAATCGAAATCATGTCCCCATAAAATAGTAATTTAACCACTTTCCAAAAATTTTGGTTGTATAATCTTGGCTAGTAGAAAGTGGAAAAAAGATTCCAGCTGCACTGGTGTGTGTAGGGGAAGGGGGTAGAAGTTTAGTGAGACTCTCTCAAACAGCAAGCTAGACCTGGCAGAGCATGACTCCAGTTAAATAGAAGGTAGGAGGATCACAATCCAAAGCCAACAGCAAGCAAAAAAAGTTCCAGCCCCTGTCTGAAAAACAGAACAAACGAGTCTCCTGCTTTCATAGTGAACAACACACTTAAACTCGATCCCCAGTACTCTTCAGACAAAACAAACAAGAAAAGCTCTACTGTGTACACTTTTGATTAAAGATCTGTGAAATCATGTTGGCTTCTTGCTCTTATTCTTACTTCTCCCTCATTTCTTCCTCTTTCCATCCTACTAAAGTAAAATTAAGAGGAATAAATTAGAGAATACCTCTGGAAGCTGGCATCCCCCTCTGCCAAAATGAATTGGCTTGCTTAATTTTGAGAGGCCCATAAAACATCATCACAAATGTTAGCTGGTAACCTGTCTTCTGTTAACCCTCTCCTCCTTCCTGGCTGAACTGTTCTGTTCTACATCTTGTATTAGGACTTATTTGCCTTTCCTTCCCTCAGCACCATGTATGTCTTGCCTAGTGCCCACTAACACTCTTAGGCACAGATCAGTAAAGTCTTAAGGGATTTCTCTCCCATAGTTTCTATGTGATGTTCACTGATTTTTCAAGAAGTACTCAAGAATTTTTCCCCATCTCCTTCAAGGAATTCTAGAATCCAGGAACACAATGTACCTTCTGATCAGCTTTTCCATGATGACATTGAATATATTTATGGGTATAATCTGACTACTACAGGCCATAGGCCCTCACTAAGAATTTTAAAATAATAAACAGCAACATTTCCTTAGAGGAAAATTAACCTAGGAACACTTATGAAATAAAACTTTCATTCCTTAAAAATAAAAACTTAGACCAAGACTACAAAACACTACTACTTGAGAACAGTGCTTGGTTAGTATCTTCTGTTTATGAGTGTGTGTGTGTGTGTGTGTGTGTGTGTGTGTGTGTGTGTGTGTGTGTGTGTGTGTGTTTGATACCTGACATAAAAAGCTGATGGAGGATCTAGCGGTAGAATGCTTGCCTAGCAGGCACGAAGACCTCAGATTTGAATTGGTACCACATACCCACATACATAGATGAAGTGGTGCTGTGGCTCAAGTGGTAGAAATTCTAGCTTTGAGAAAGCCCAAGGACAGTGTTCAGGCTCTGAGTTCAAGCCATAGGACTGGCAAAAAAAAGTAAAAATATGATGGAAGAGAGGAACAATACTCTTATGAAGGGATGATAGGAATGATTTCTAATGAAAGAGATTTGATATATGATTTGATTCTCTTTTGTACTACCAAGAATGAAAACAATAGCAAAAACTACCAATAAAGATGTGGTTATTATTTATCACATTGACAGCATGTTATTTAAGCAGCACAGTCATTTGTAAAATAAGGAATTATCATGTGTTTTATAGAAACTGACAATAAAGCCCTTGAGCAGCTTGCCAAATGTCATACAATAAAAAAGAAGCCATCTAAACAGCTGAATTCTATGATGCAACTTTTACTTCTCTACAATACTACCAGTTCAATTACACAGCACCTTCTATAGCTTACTTTTCCTAAATGGTTTAAAATGTGATGCTAGCACAATATAACTAATCAAGAAGAATGACCCCTGGATTTGATAGAAAATCACCTTTTTGATAAAATGGGTTTTGTTAAAAAGACAAAACTCAAGAACCCACATGAGACTCACTAGGAGCAGAATTCTGAGATTTTTATTAAAACACGTCTTCAGTAAAATTCACTGCAGCCTGTGAGCACACGGGAGTATCCCATGTCTTACATTCCATGTATTTGGACCAAGAATATTACGAAAGGATGTGTACCCTGGAACCACTCAATACAGTTAACTGAATTGCTGAACAATCAGTCCGTCTACTGACATTTCAAACACTGAAGTAATGACAAGAATCATGTACCTTCTAGTGTTTTAGAGGAAAAAATCCACTCTGTCCCCTAATGCAGCTCAGCCTTGAGGAGTTGGAAGAAAGAAGCCACAACAATGTGGCCGCGGCAGAATTTTGCACCAAGCAGAAGGCTGTGCTCAAGGTTACCATTTTCCTGCCTCGGCCAGCACTCGGTCCTATCATCAAAGGTGATAGATATTTGTGTGTGTCATTACTGTTACCAGTTTTTTCCTGGGTCCTGGGGAGACTCCAGCTGAATGTCTGAAAGATATAGCAGGCTTCTAAGAGGAAGATGCTCTCTAAAGATATAGTATTACTATAAATTTCAACAAATTCCCCTAGCCTGAAAATTCTGTCCTGGAGAGAATGGTCACTTAGCAGTGATTGGCTCATTTCCTAAGCTGTTAGGAAACTAATCTAACTCCCAGGTTTGGGGAAAGTGGAGGAATGGGGGTCACTGGAGCAAAAGGCAGCCAAAAGTTATACAAATCTATCAAGTCGTTATCAGTTATAAACATACCCTTATCTATAATATGAGGATTTGATAAATCTCCACTACCTATGCGTCAATGGAATACCATCTTTTGAAGGTCTTGGTGTCACTTTCTGGTTTTCTTGCTTTTCTGAGCCCCAACTTGATTAGCATGTGGTGGCAGCAGAGACAGCTTCCCTTCTGTACTCCTTGTGAAGCATCAGTCATCTCCATCTCCATCAGATTTTCACAGTAGCTGTTTGAACAAGGACAGTTCCCTAGGAGTTAATCTCTTAAACTCAAAGGCAAAATCCTTTAGCCCATCTCCTATATATGAGTCTAAATGTCTCTGCACTGCTCATAATCATGGACAAGTGCCATCTTTTGGCCTATAGATAAAAACAGCACTTCACCAGTTCCTGGATATCTTACACCCAGTCAGGGTATAATGCTTAAGGAAAAGCCCATTGTTCTGCAGTCATCTAGGTACACTTTAAGAGATAGAGTAAATTATACAACCATTTTAAAGAGAAACGGTGATGTGATCATAAGCCTTGGAAACATTATTGACATATATTTACATTACATATACTTGTATAAATATTGTAAATGATATACTATATATTATACACATGAAAACAAATAACCTATTTATATTATTCTGCTGGTGATCTTGTGTTATTTCAGCAACATTGTGTTAACTTTGCCCAGATCTGTCTTCTAAATCTGTTTTCCAACAGAGACCTGCATTCTAAACCATTCTTGCATAACTAATCGACATCTCAGAATAAACTTGTATTTTCCATGGAGTAAAAGGAAAATGGGTAGTCAGACCCCTGATAGGCTTGCTGCAGTCTCAGGAGCTTGTGAGGAAACTCCAGTCCAGATCTGCACAACCTTCTGTAGCAGAACAACAGAAGCTTCCAGTTGGATGAGCCAGACTGGACTACAAGCAAAGAGACGGAGCTTCTGAGCATCCCTGTAAGTGACATTACTGGAGAGGCTGAACCTAGAGTAGCTGGCTAGCATAGTACTTGTGACATGTACTCGTATGACTACGGAAGAGAATCCTCATTAATAAAAAAAAACCTAGATAGTACTGAAGGATAAGGTGAGAAAAGAAAGAAAGAAATATGGACAGAAACAAAGATCCTACAAGTTGTCAAGTGGATGGTTCTCCTAAAACAAGAAAATCAATCCAGGCATCACTATTTCGTATTACTACAGCGAAGAAAATAGGATGCTCAAGAACAAAATCTTCTATCCTCCTATCCACACAATTATTTAAATAATATCCAAATAATTACTAGAGGTAATTATTGAGGAAAAACTCCTAGGGAAAACTAAACTGCCTTTCATTATCAGTATACATGATCTTGAAGCTTATTTCCATTTATTTACTCATTATTTATTTGTTTGTTTATTTATTTATTTTGGTACAAGTCCTGTGGGCTTGAATTCAGGGCCTGGGCCTTGTCCCTAAGCTTTTGTGCTCAAGGCAAGCACACAACCACTTGAGCCACAGCTCCACTTCCGAATGTATCTTTTGGGACTGGGGGGAGAAGTAGTTAATTGGTGATAAGAGTTAGTCCTGCCAAGGGTGACTCAGATCTCAGCCTCTGAATAGCTGTGAGCCACCAGTGCCTGGCCATTTGTAGTATTCTTACACATGTAATCTTGGAATTTTTTTATCAGTCTTGTTTCTCTTTCCAATTGTCTTCCATAAACACCTACAACTTCTGTTACTTTTAAATCAATACAAATGTTCAAAGGAAGTGACTGTGGTTGTTACACTCATTTTTATCTTCATAGTTCTAAGATATACTTTCATCCATGTTTCAAATCTCATGTGGGATTGGTAGAAAATGTCCCATTCTGTTGATTCAAAAATAGAGTGCTGCAGAGATTACTGAGCCTTCTACAGGTCAAAATTCTAAGCCCTAAATCAATTGCATTATGTTTCCCTAAGCACAAGTTCTCCATCTCGCTACACATTCAAGCAACTGCCAAATCATGATTTTTTTTGCCCCATCCCAGACTCTAAGCTGGGAAGGCTGCACCAGCTGAATTAGACTAATTATTCCAATATTAAAAATGGCATCTGGCTTCTTTCAGTCAAGATGAAGCTGAGTGCTTGTTTTTCTTTCCTGCTTAGAGGTTTCTCATTCAACAGGAGTGCTTTGATGAGGACAGGCATCGTACAGGGCTTCTCTTTGCTATGTTCCTTAATCGGGGACATTCTTTTTTTCACAATAGTTAGCAATAACTCTACTTGATGACCTATTTTATAAGAAATACAGTCTATGACAAAATTATGGACAGTACTTCTATTGAGAACTTGTTTACATAAATAGCCTCTGTTTTGCTTAAATTTATGTTGATACTGTCCAAATGCCAATATGAGCTGGGTACCACATTTGTAAACCTAGCTACTTCGGAGACTGAATTTTAGAAGATCCTACCTAGTTCCAGGCCAGTCCTAGGCAGTAAACATTGTCAAGAGCTACATAGTTGAGAGTGCCCATTATCCCATCTTGAGGGAAAGTCTAGCCACAGGCAGGGCACACACAGCACATCCTCAGACAGGAAATGAGACTCTGTCTCCAAACTAACTAGCAAAGTCAGGGCTAGAGCCACAGCTCAGAAGTAAAAAGCACCTGTCTAGCAAATAAAGGCCCGGACTTCATATTCCAAAGCACCAGCACAAATACATACACGTGCACACTCACACAAACGTATGCACACCTACAAGCACACACACACACACACACACACACACACACACACACACACACACACAGAGCCAATATGTTTTTCATTGACTTATCTACTTTCCTTCAAAATACAATGTATGGACAGACGAAGGAAAAAAGAAAACAAATCACAAACATCAAATACTAAATTTTAATGCACCACGTTCTGGTAATTCCAGAGAACTAAGATTTTTTTTTACTGGTATACCCACCAAGTACCAGTAATTACTCTTGTAAGAAGAATTAGAGAAACAAAATTGTGCTATTATGAGCTATAAAGTTAAAAAATGTGCTTTAGAAAACATTTAAATGAATGTGGTTTCCTGTTGAGTTAAGGCTTTGTCACATAAATGACTCTTTTGACCAAGTTCTCAAATGGAAGGGTGGAACAAGTAAACATTACTGCTCAAGCTTCTGGCTTAGGAAAAACGTACTGTATAAAGTCACATCTACTCCAATCCTGTGTTGTACAAGACATTTTCACTTATTAGTCTGGGGGAAATGCCAAGAAATGAAAGGCTAACAACTAGCTTGAGTAGATAATAGTTGATGTGGAAAAAAAGGAATATATCGCAAGAAGGTCAACTCGATCACTTCCTAGAAAGTGACCAACAGAGCTAGAATGACAGGTCTACTAAAAACAGAAGAATCAAAGCTTAATAAGATCTTAATATTGAAGCAAAACTTGGCAGTTATTTAATTCAATTGTCATCTCAACAGAAAAGGGATCTCAACTCTGAGTTGGCCATAAACTAGCAAACCGTTAAGTAGACAAGGCAAAATGTAGGCTTCGATTGAAAGTTCTACTATTCCCCAACTGCTACTTTTCAAAGACTGATAACGTAATCAACCCCACCTGGGATCCCGTTTGTTTTATTTGAATATGAAAACTCTTATATTTAATGGAAGTCAAAGTAGACTTGGGAGATAAGCAAAAGAGTTAGAAAACTGTGATTCGTGTAGCAATGAATTTAAAGATATTAAGTATTTTATAAACAGGTCAAAGCACCATGGGTAAGAGGATAAGTCAGACAAGAAATACGTATTCATACAGGAGAAAAAAAAGAGCATTGATCATCAGGAAGTATAGCTGGTTGGTTGGCTCAGGAAAAGTCTGAAAGAAGCTCTGGGCACAGTATTATGAGTGTCAGGCACATCTGTATTAGAGGTATATGGGAGGGGTTGACTTTATTGAGAAGGCTCGCTGATCAATTTCATGTGGGCAGTAGGGAACTCCTAAAGCTTCTTTGAGAAGTTTCCCTCTTCTTAAAAAGGGTCTTAAAAGCCCCCTTTGTCAGTACCAGGGCTTTCTACCACAGTCTGCATTTTTTTTGCTTCACTTTCAGAAGGCAACATGCAATACATTCAAGTCTTCAAGGAAAAGTTTTGTGTCTATCGGGATAGGTGAGACCTTTTTCCCATTTACAATCAGCCTAGTTCTATCTATAACATTTTTATGTTATAAGGTTTTTTTAATTATATTCCAATTAATAAATAGGTTCTGTCATGTATGGATACCTTTTAATCAATGAGGTCATTAGAAATATTGAATTCAACATTCTTCATTAAAATAGTCACCATTGCAAATCACTGATAGTTTCTAAAAATGTCAAATGGGCAACAAATGAGATCCCAAATGACTACATAATTCCATGTGTCTGCCTAGATCTTGCCTCAAGTTCACAGTTCAATTACAGCAATTAAAGCATAGTAATTCATTGAGAAGCATGGGGTTTCACTTTTTCATTAATATAGCACACCATTCAAATCAGCTGATGTGGCTGCTCAAAAACCCCTGTGTTTCTCATTTTCTGGAATAGAGAATTCTGCTTGCCTGGTGTGCTTACATTTTTGTGAGAAGGCAGATGATCTATTGTGTTTTTGAACTGCGATTCATTACCAATGAAAAGGAAGGTGGGAAGCTGGGATAATGAACAAAACGATAATAATGAAAGGACTGTTTTAGTAAGAAAGAGTTCATAAAATATTCATTACATATGTGATTTTTCTGAGATCATGTAATTCGTCCTGGGCAAGTGAGTTCCAGAGACATATGTGGAGAAAGAGAGAAGGAAGGAGGGATAAGAGAACGTACTCTGCAGATGAAAGATGATGACCAGAGTCCAAAAATATCATCTTCATTGGAAAGAAGAATTTGGATTGATTATAATAATTTCAAGCTATGGAGTAGAAACCAACTGAAGTTCATTTACAAGTTGACACCAAGAGAACAAAACACACAGGAGGAATGCAGCCTACATATATTCCTCTGAGTGCATTTAAATTGCATTTCGTTTCAGAAGGACTCCACTAGCAGGGTGTACTTTGTGAATATAGTCATGAGCTTCCAATAAACGGCTAGTTCCCATGAACTCAATAGAGATCTCAGTGGGGAGGGAAAGCTGAAACCAGGAAGCCACAGAATGTTACAGCTCCCACGAATTAGTACTCCTTTAGAAAAAAAACAACTAGCAACCTTTACACAGCTTAAGCAAAATGTCAAGTAAATCAAGTACCTCCCATATGCTAAGCTCTGTGTTATGAAAATGTTAACAAATAGGCAGGTATTATTAGAGGGAAGGAAAGAAAACATGTTGCAACTGATGCCTGCTGGGCAAGTTATTAAACACTCCTTCAAAACCATCCTAAAAACTGATTGGAGATTTGGCAATCAAGGAGAGCATTTTAATTTGTCTTCCTTTTATAGTCAAGATCGGTGCGTATGTTTCCTAATCCTTTGGGTTGGATTCCATACCTTTAACTTGACGTGAGGAGCCTGGATGTTCCTCATGACAATGAACCAGCTGGTGACACTGGTAAGCACGCTGCTTGCCTGGAGATGTCTGAGAAACACTTGAAATGTCTGGGTTTGACACTGGTAAGCACACTGATTGCCTGGAGAAGTCTGAGAAGCACTTGAAATGTCTGGGTTTGACAGTGATGTGCAGGCTGCGGATCACCTGTCTATGTCTTCTTTATGTAATTTACTTTTGACATATTTAAGCCAAGAGTTTTTCCTACTTTTCATGGGAGGATATTGATTAAAAAAATATATATATATATACCCTATAGAGCTCAGGCTATTCGTTCTGACATAGTGTACTCCATTTATTCTTTATTAGATTTTTGTATTATAACTAACGTAGACCATTAAGGCACAAAATAGTTAAACAGAAAAACAATAAAAGTAATTATCATTATCCTGCCCTTCCCAGAGGAAAGTACTATGTAAAGGGTCTTGTGAATATTTTCCTAAAGTTTCTATTCAGAGCATTGTGACCTGTGTTACTCTTTTCAATAATTTTCTTTCAAACTGTTAGTGATGTATCTTGGAACTAATTCCATGGCAAATGTGCCAGTATTTAATGAAATGCTTTGTTTAAAATCACGATAGGGATATGGATATGCCTGCCATTACGCTTTTCGACCAGTTTCCTATTAATGACTATTTTACAGTATTTTTTCATTTCATAATCCTAGTTAGTAAACAGAAGTTAAATAACTTTACTTACATATCTAAGGCATAGCCACAGGACCAATTGCTACAAATAGCGTTTTCATGTGAAATAGTGTATGAATTAAACTTTTTACGTATTTCTAAGTCATGCTTCAGAGTAGATGTCCTCACCGCATTTTTCTTAATATCAATGTTAAATTGGTCATTACTTACATCTTGACCAGTGATAAGATTTTACCAACTTGTTGCCAACATTAGAGTGGAAATAATATTTCACAGTTGTTTCAAACCTTGGATCAAATCAAATTTTATCCATAGAAATTGTTAGGTAATTAAGTTGATCAATTTTCCTCCAGACTTGTACTTACATTGTTATTAAAAGACATTAACTTTTATAGAAACGTAACTGTACTATAGCTTAAATAATTGTAGGAACCTGCACTTCCTTTACTGTTTGTGTCATACATCAAGTCATTTTCCTCTGACAATGTTTCACTCTCCCCCCCCTAAGTTGCCTATATCCCTCCATTTCTTATTTCTACTGTACTTATGACAAGCATTCGCCTTAACACACACACACACACACACACACACACACACACACACACACACACACATTTTAGGGTCTTATGAATGATTTGCCCAAGCGAACCTAGAAATGTAGTTCTTTGAATACAACCTATGTAGCTAGAATGACAGGCAAGAGACAATGTTCTTTAACTTTCTATTTTCAAATGAAATTCTTAAAAGCAAAAAAAATCTTGTATTGACAGGTTTTTATGTGTGATATATAATTAGCACTAGGACTTTATTTTGGGGACAAATTAGTTTCCATTTTCTTCCCTTTAAATTGGAGAATAATAGGGCCTTTTGCTCCCTGGTTCATGGGGAAGGTTGAATAAAGACGTTTATTTTCATTTTCATGTAGGAGACCCCATAGCTTCCATTTTGTCCAGCTATAAGAACTGGTAGACTGGAATGGGATTACAATGTCTATCAGAAGACAGCCTCCCTCATTGTTTCTTTTAAGACTCAACTTGCACTTTGTGTCTCTCTCGCAGCTTTCTGCTCCCCTGTGACAATAGCTTCAGTGAGTTGAAAGCCTGTGCAGTTCCATGGCTTTGCCTGGAGAGAGGCTGTGGAGGTAACCCCTAGCCCTGTGGTGAAACCATTCAAAAAAGAATTGTGATAAGCTATAACCTGAGTCCATAAAACAACAATGTAAGGACTCTCTAATGCCAAAAGAAACTGCAATTCAGGCCAAGAAAATGCCGAAAATTATCAGTAGCTGACAAAATCATTAGTATCAAACACAGAAATCTTTAATCACTATTTGGGGAAATTTTCTATAAATTCATGAATTCAAGACTAATTACAGACTATGAGCTCATGTCTATAATTACAGAAATCTTCAGTACCACTTACCTAATCTAAATTCAATATAAAATCCTGTTCTGAGAAACTGCTTCTTCATAAAGATTTGCTATAAAAATTAAAACCTTGTGCCAGGTGCCAGTAGCATACACCTATAAACCTTGCTATTGAGGAGATCTGAAGATCAAGGTTCGAAGCCAACCTGGGCAAGAAAGTCTGAGATTCATCTCCAGTTAACCACCAGGAAAACAGAAGTGGAGTTGTGATGCAAAGTGGTAGGATGCTGGCCTTGAGCAAAAAACCCAGGGAAAACACTCAGGCCCTGAGTTCAAGCCCTATGACAAACAAATTAAAAAAATTAAAATTTGGCTAAATGTATTTTTTTAAGAAAATACTTCTCGTCTCTGGCTTCTTCTCTAAACTCCTATTGCCTGATTTTGCGCCTGACACTTCTCTCTTCACATAATAGGTGCCATTCCATCTCCATCCTCACTGTGAAGTTTCCACTGATCTTAGTGAACTTCTGGATAAAGCGATCTCGCGCCAATATTGATTACTCCTACTTGAACCACACAAACCTTCCCACGACTCCAATCTAGAAAGCCATCAACTCAACAAAAGCTTTTAAAGGTTTATCAGAGTGCTAGGACAAAACAGGTCCCAATTAATTACCCTTCTCTTTGGCCTGTTCCCAGGATTTCACAATCCTAGAAAGGTAAACAGCATGTAAGTGTTCGTGGCCTTTTGAAGCAGCATGGGAAACAAACCTCTGCACAAATTACCATCAATAGGCACAACAGGGAAGCCAGGAGTGGGAAGATTCATTTTCCTCTATGTGCCTTGCTCAAATGAGTTTCTCGGCACATAACAATGCGGCTCTCCAGAAGGAATGGGAAATTTGAATGCCGCTGTCTTCATCACAGCTTGTAGGAGCTGCCAGAACCTGTCCCATTTTCTGTGTACTCCTCTCAAGCATATGTATATGTGTCTGCGCTTGTGAACATATGCACACATGCACACACGAATGTGCACCTGGCAACCCAGACAAACATTTCTAGTTTATTCGCCAAGTGCTGCCTACAACCAGTGCGGCTGCCTTTATCGTCCAGATGGATAACTAGATTGTACATAAAGGAGGAATTAACCTTCAGGGACAGACTGTGTGACTGAGCCTCTATTGCCATACTTCTTCCATCTGGTCTTCAGATCATATGGGGAACGTGCTTCAGGACTATATGTATTCAATACCATACAGCAGCAGTTCTCATACTAAGGAAAAAGATAGGCACATGGCTGACTTGAGACTATAGCAAGAAAACCTTGGGCAAAGGGCTTTGCTTCTTGAGCCTCAGAATCCTAGTTTGTCAAATTAAAGTTATCAGACGTGTGTGCTGGTGCCTCATGCCTATAATCCTAGCTATGTATGAGTCTGAGCTGGGAGGATTGCATTTCAGAGAAAACAAATGCTCTAAGAAACCCCATTTCAAGGGAAAAAGCTGTGTATGGTGGTGGACGCCTGTCAACACAGTTATTGCACAGAGAGTAAACAGGGGACCCTAGTCCAGGCTGGCCTAGCCAAAAATATAAAATCATACCTCCAGAAAGAGCTAAAGCAATGCCGGTCACTGGCACTCACACGTGTAATCCTAGCCTCTCAGGAGTCTGGGATTTGAGAATCCTGATTGGAAGCCGGCCCAGAAGAAAGGTCGGTAAGACTCCAGTGAACTCCATCACAAAGCAGAAGTGGAGCTGGGGCTCAAGCAGTGTGGCCCAGCCTTGAGCAAAAGGCTAAAGGATATTACTTAGTCTTTGAGTTCAAGCGGCAGTACTGACATACACATACATACATATACATACATACACACATACATACATCTGGAGAAAAAAACAGAGGCCTAATTGTGACACCCCACCCCTCAGAAAGCTAATGAAGTTTCCAGAGTGAATGTAAAATCCATTTAATAAGTACAGTGTAATTCCTAGCACAAAGGAAGTGTACTATAACTACAATGTGAAGAACCATCTGTCAAGGCAAAATAGTGTGGATCTGAACAGTGGGCTTCTGATAGAAAGTTGGTCATTCTAACTAGGGGATTTCATCTTGAACTAGTCTCTACTTCACAAAGGAAGCCTACTGGCAAAGAACTACAGCAGAATCTTGAGTTCTTTAAGAATCAGTCAAGTTCATGGAATAAGTCACTTCAACAAGAAAGTTTCGTTACAGTAGATTTGAAAAGAGGGTTATAAGAATGTACAGAAGAAGACAGTAGAGTGCAGGCAAGAACTCCTTGTAAATGCCACTGAATTGAGAAAAATAAGGGAAAGAGCAGGTTGAATGGGGGTTGAAATGTTGAAGGGATAACATAGTATGCATCATACATAAACTGCTTGGTTAAATGCCAAAAAAAAGTATTCAATGTGTAACCTTAAAATTAAGAAAAGTGTGGGAAGCAATGGACTGGAAGGACCCGTGAGAATGTCCACGGGGTGATATTGATCAAGGTGCACTGTATTCACAAACTTCTTTGCTTAATAGCAACTACTTTAATAAAAACATATTTTAAATAAAAATATTCCCACCACAAATAAAAAAAAAGGGTAGAAATGTTTTTACCTTAGGATAAAAGGTAAGCACAGAGAATATCTTTGGAGAATTACCATGGTGTCATCACAAAGACAAGTGGTATTTAAGCACTCTCGAACCTGGAGTCTACAAATTTAATTTGCAAAAGGCCTGATTTTAAATATTTTTACCTTTTTCACCATGTGATCTCTGCCACCACCAAATCTGGCCATCCTTTTGAAAGACAAGAAAGCTAGCAATAAAGCAATAGCAAATACTATCATTATTAATTACTTGCTTCACTAGGTGCTAGGCACTGCCCTGGCATTCTTTTCATTTGCAACTTTTTGTACTTTCTCATAACACTGGAAGTAATATGCTGTTATTTTCCTCAGTTTTACAGCTTGCTCATGATCATACAGATGGAGGGATCCCCTGGCAACATGGCTCTAGAAATTAAGTATCTTTCATCACTGGGTCATACTGCATCCGCTCTGACAGCCTGTTTATCCCCACTGTGCAAAGGAACACCCTCCAGTGTCTACGTTTTGCAGGATCTCAGTGGATCAATAAGCTCTTTTTCCTCTTGGCTCAGTTTAGCATCGCAAATTGGGGACATTCTGCTGAGACTGAGGAGAGAGATGGAAGGAGATGGAGGTAGTCACTGTGTTTTTGTCCAGCCATCATGGTTTGACTGTATACTGCCATATAAATCCCTGATTTGCTGTTCCATAGCCCTTGGGCAAGACTGTCTACTTTGTGACTATATCATCCCTTTAGGCTTTGGAATTTCCTTAAATTCTGTCTTACACCTACTTGGAGAAACTTTAAAAAAGAAGTTTTACAAAGGAGTTTCAAGTCAACATGTCAATGAAAAAAACTTTTCTGAGTACCTCATTTTGTTTGTTAATGCCAGTCCTGAGACTTGAACTCAGGGCCTGGGCACTGATCTGGTCCCTGAGCTATTCTGTTCAAGATTAAAACTCTACCACAGCTTCACTGACCAATTCTAAAAGCAGTTTTGGTTAAAAAAAAAGCATGCCGTATAACCTCTGTTCATATTCTTTTCTTAGGCTTGATGCCTGTATCTGCTTTAATGCTTCAATGCACTCAAACTCAATGGTCCTCATATATTTAAAACAAAACCAAGGGCCCCTTTTGTGAGACATGTGACACCCAAGGTATAGCAGCCTCTGATAAAATAGCCATAAATTAGGGCCAGGAGTTTGGCCTAGCATGCATGGAAACCTGGGTTCGATTCCTTGGTACCACATACATAGAAAAAAAAGCCAGAAATGTTGCTGAGGCTCAAGTGGTAGAGCTCTAGCCTTGAGAAAGTCCAAGGACAGTGCTCAGGCCCTGAGCTCAAGCCCAGGGCTGGCAAAAAAAATCCATAAATTAATAATCAGCAATGATTTTAGAAATAAAACAATTAATAGCTGTTGCCTCATTTCCTCAAACGACTATTGATTCAGCAGATTTTGTTGCAATACTATTTGATCTTAAATATTTCCAACCCAAGCAACACTAACACATATCTTACAAACCCATCTGTCCATCTCTGGTGTAAATAACATTTGTTTTTGAGCAAAAGCAAACACAGACAATAAGTTAAGTAATTAAGAATTGTAAGTGTTTAGTTTTCTCTAACACAAACTCACAATTCTCAAGCCTTTTGGGGGCCTTTTTGACTGCAAGTTCTCATCATCACCTTCTGCTATCCTTCTCTTGAAAAATCAAACAAAGACTAGTTATAGCAACATCTGACTGAGGCTGTTATTCAATTTGTGTTAATAGAGAAGGCTATTTTAAATAGCTGAAAAATAATAAAAGTAAAAATGGCTGGTGACACATCTCAAGGAGTGCCTGTATAGCCCATGTAAAATCCTAAATCCAAAACCCAGTGCAATGAAAATAAGAAATAAAGAAATATAGGTACTTCCAGATCCTTTGCAGCAATTAGAGGAAAACTACTACATTCTGCATAATGAAATATACAATCACTTGACATTTCTTGGAAAGGTACTTTTCGTGCCCATCTTTGCTACCTCTTAAATAATTAAAGTCATTTGTCTTCTAATAAAGTTTTCTACAGAGGAACAAAAATATACATATTTGGTTTGGGGATGTAACCTATTTCAACATGATCTTCATCCATCTTTGCGCAAATGACCTAATTTCATTTTTCTTTTGTCTGAATAATATTCATGAAGTATATACATATACACATATACAGTATGTATAGAAACATAATAAACTTTCCAAAAAACTTTTTATAGGCCTATAAAATTTTAGTAAGAAACTTGAAGAAAAAATATTAAGAAGGAAATGTTCTTGGTCAAGGCTTCTTTCACGCATTTAAATTCAAAATATCTCAACCCAAATTTAATAATCTGACTCCAACATTACATATCAGACAATGCCTCACAATCTAGGATACTTCATAATCAATTGAGTAATAACTGAAAATCAGATCATGCTTTTGAGAATAAAAAATTACATAAAGTTCATTATCCTTTAATGATAAAAAAAAAAGGCCTCTTGGCAAGCTAGTAATAAAACAAACATACTCTTCTTTCTTTGAAGCTATCTAGAAAAACTTTTCATGAGAAAGCTGAATGGTAAATTATTAAAAGCCAATCACTTCTCATTCAAGGAGGACAAAAAATGTTTGAGATCAGCATTTCTATACAACATTACTCTAGAAAATGTAGCCCGATGGTATTAGGAAATAAAAAGAAAAATAAAATACTGTAAAGCATCAGCTTTTATGCAGAAATGAGGTATCTATGCTTAAAGAGAGAATTAGTTGAAAATATTAGCATGGATACTTGATAAAATTTATATGGTGAGTTTGAGCTAGATTTCTGTATGCTAGTGATAAAAAATTAGAAGATTATTCAAAATAACAAAGATAGTCAAAGATTTTTAATTATTTTCTTTTTGCCAGTCTTGGGCTTGAGCTCAGGGCCTGAGCACTGTCCTTGAGTTTTCTCAAGTAGAACCCTATACAACTTGAGCCGCAGCACCACTTCTGGCTTTTTTCCGTGTATATGGTACTGAGGAATTGAACCCTGGTCTTCAAAAGCATGCTAGGCAAGTACTCTACCATTAGACCAAACTCCTGGCCCCAAGGCAAACATTTTTTTAAGCAACTTGCATGACAACCAGAATGAACAACAAATAGAAGTGTGTTAAGCTTTCCATTCTTACAATAAATACTTGAAATATTCAGCTTCTACCGAGAAAAGGCTTATTTTGGACATATGTGTAGTGGTACATGCCTGGTTAGCATCCTTGCTCAGGATCTGTGGCTGCACAATGTGACACATCATGTGTGGGACCTAAAGGAGCAGAACAGGAAGGGCCTGGGCCCCATGGTTCTCCTCAAGAATGCTTCCCTGTGACCTGAGGCTCCCCAGCCAAGCCTCACCATGCAGGTCTTGGAAGGACCCGGAGGGGCAAAATGACTGCAAGCAGAATGCGGGATGGCAGGATTTCAGACACGATAATTATTAAGTGGACAAGAATGGCTTAATCAGCAAGAAAAGAAATATATAATAAAAGACAAAAATGTAATAGGAAAAAAGTGGCGGGAAATCTTACAAAGTCTAAAAAAGCACAGGAGCTAGGATAAAGAAGTACTTAAAAAATAAATACAATGCTGTGAACACACAGCTGGGTGCCAGTGGCTCATGCCTATATTCCTAGAGACTGAGGATTGAGGTTTGAAGCCAGCCCAGACCAGAAAGTTTGTGAGACTGTTATCTCCAAATAACTGCCAAAAAGCCAGAGATGGAGCTGTGGCTAAAGTGGTGGAGTATAGCCTTGAGCCCAAACCTCAGAGACAGAACCTAGCCCCCTAGAGTTCAAGACCAAAGTAGTGGTACTTTTCAAAAATCCTAAAATCTTTAGAACCACTATGGATTCATCAGTGCGCACAGATTAAATAAGCTAGAGTGAATCCGTACAATATATGTAAGTATAGAAACGATTCCTTAAAAATAATGAAACAGGTGTGTATTTGCTGCTACTGAGTAAGCAGTAAAATAATAAACTATTTCAAATTTATGTATGGAAAATGAGTCAATGTATGTCTTCACTATTTACAAAGACATAAGCTATTACAAGGTCAGATAGGAAAAATTGGCTGAAACTAATTTCAGGAAATAGTAGGACAATGATCCTATAGTCAAAGATTCATATTTTCTTCATTAGTATCCTTTGCTTTCATTTTCTGTATTTTTTATTATATGCAAAATTCCCTTTCTATTGGAAAAAGCTGTGCTACACAAAATCTCACATAGGTAAAGAAGAATACCATGGCTGTAATATAGAAAGGAATCACATTTTGTCAGTCATTGTTATAATACCTTCTATATTTGGAGCTTATTTGTAACTAAAGCTATAATTCAAAATCTCTTAACAAAAGTGGATTTTTTGTTTATCAGTATTTTACACACTCAAGTGTTATCATCAGGCAGAAAAACCAATTGCATGAAATTTCTAGTACTTCCTGGATTTATCTTGCCCAGAAATAATGGAGGGGGTGGGGAAAGTCTGTGTCAAACATTAAAAATAAAGATTAGTTGAATCTCTTCTTCGGAATGCATAAAAATAAAAGCAAACAAAAGAAATAATTTTAAAATTCCTATTTTGAGATTGCCCTCTCAAAAACTGGAGAGGTTATTTAATTCCATTTTTTTGTCAGCTGTTCATTTGAGGTCAGAATTTCTTCAGTTCCATAATAGAGCTTGCCACTCTATTTTCCGAGGCACCAGATGGTGGGAAAACATTTCACAAGTAAACCATTTTATTTGAGTGGAACTGAATTAGCTTTTCCAACCCACAATTTCCAAATACAATGTCAGAAATGAAATACACCCTTCTATACCTTTAGTGATGTGGGTCTGAGAAAAATCACACCACCCCTCAGAAAGACAGTCTCTTCTGTGAAATAAGGACCCCTCCCTCCCCCATGCCTTCATTGTGATATCCTAGAGACTGGGTCTCACATGACTCCTTCCTCTCAAAGTCCCTGTTTGTGGCCTGGCACAAATCTCAGCATTCGTGCACAGTAATGAAAATATACTCATGCCCAGACCTTTGCAGAGGTCAATCAAATCAGTGTCTCTTGCCCTAGGCCCAGACATGCGCATTTTTCAAAGCTCCCTGTGTGATTCTTATGAGCAGCTAGAACTAAACACCATAGACTAACTCTGCACCAGTGTCTATCAACATCCTCCAGCTGTTAAAACAATGACAATTTCATTGATAAAACACCAATGAATTTGCAAGGATCCACAAGTAAACTGAGCAATAATTTGCTGGTAGTGAGATAGGTTCACCCTGTACATGTTAGACTCAGGAAACAAGAACTGCCTACGCCAACCTGCTCAGATGCTACCTTATCAGCCTCGAGCTGTGTGGCAGGGAAAAGTGACATTTTGAGAGGAGAGTGGGATGGGGAGTAGGAGGAAAAGAGCTTGTGTTTTTAAAAGTAGAAAACCTGCCATTGTTTTGATGTAGCTGCAAAGACTTATAACAAATGAACGTGGCACAGATATCTGTTGTTACAGAGCTAAGTCAACCCTAATAGGGTATATTATTTTTTTCTATGACAATGACAGTTGCTTCTTTCCTATCTGCTTACATTAGTCTCTGCTGGAACTCTCAATTGTTCTTTACTTGCTATCTTTTCCCACAATAGAGTTACTAATTACATACAAAGAAAACTTTCAAGCTGCATACGTGTTTATGCATATATGTATATTATAAAATTAGAAAATAATTATGGAAAAAATTTCCCCCATACATATAATATTTGACTATTTGCATTAGAACATGAGTGCCTTAAGAACAAGAGCTCTGTAATCAGTTATCTAACAAATCATTGAATTTCTCTTCTATACATTTCCAAAATAAGAGACCTACCCATAAGGCAAAAATGCATTTTTTAATTGAGTGATGCCATATACCAAATAATAGCCCAATAGATTAAAAAAATACAAACTAGGGAAAAGTGAAATATTTTGAAGGATTAAAAATGTAATGAAAGTATTCTCCTCAAGAACAGGGTATTCCTCACAAGAAGTCTTTCCCATATGTTGGCCTCACTTATTTTAATTAAAATGAATTTCTCTCCAACACTGCAGACATCCTCCAAAATATTTTCCCTGGCCATTCCATAGAGATCACTGTTACTCAAACTGGTGTCTAATTCTCTGCTTCAGCTCTGATTCCTCCCTTTAATAATTGAATTCTGAAGGTTGTTTTCTAGCCTTCAGCGATTCTTCCAAAAGGAAGTGAACTTGTAACAATGTAAGATAAAGCTTTCCCTCCCCTTTATCTCTACATTCCTTAGAGTCTTACCAAAAATCTTGTTTACTCCTAGGGGCTACAACAAGCGATCCTTTCTCTTTGTTTACAGGAGAAATCGCATATGGGTGTTGTGTAACATGTCATTCTATTAGTAAAAGCTGAGTCTGACCTTGCTCCAGAACCCCTATACCTATGCTCCTGTTCTTTTCAATTGTGTGTGTGTACAACTTTCATCAGAAAAATCTCTCCAGTGGTATGCTCTAAAATTCACTTACAAAAGATTGCCCAATACCATGTCAGGTGTGTGTGTGTGTGTGTGTGTGTGTGTGTGTGTGTGTGTGTGTGTGTACATGCACACTAGTCTTTGTAATTGAACTCCAGGCTTTCTACTACTTGTGCACCAGCTCCACTTTTGCAGTATAGGTGGTTAACTGGAGACTTAAGGACTTTTCTTTTGTGGGCTGGCTTAGATCTCAGCCTCCAGTGAAAATAGGATTACAGCTGTGAGCCGCCAGCAACCTGTTTTTCATCTTTTCCCTCTCCATAGTTTATTATTGCTTTATAAATTAAGCATGCTAAATGTGAGTCACTTATACCCTTGCTGTAGTTTGGATATTCTCTTAGGAGTGCTTTGTAATAACCGTTATTGGATACAACACATCCTCTCTCTCCAGATAATACCTCCAGCATCTGGAAAATCTCATTTTCTTCATTAAAGCATCGGCTCACTTTAAGCCTAAATTTTTACTTCAGATTCAAAAGTAGAGCTTCTTCTTTGCTCCTCAGGTTCAAGGCTGATCTAAAGTTTGGCTTCAGCTATTAGAGAAGAAACAAAAACCCATTTCTACCCACTGATATTTCCTAGTGTGACCCAGCCCTGGTAGATAGCCCTTCTCCCTGGTCAGCAAGCTTATCCCAACACTTGCCCAATAGGCTGGTTTAGTCAATTCTTTTTATTCTAACCACCCTCCTGACCATCGCCCCCCACACTGTTTCTACCTACAGCTTTCAGTAGTTCTTTTTTGTTTTTTGAGAGCAACATCTTAAGTCAGTTATAGTAAATATTAAAATGGTGTCCATTAAAATGGACTGTATGAAGTGGCTTGTGGAGAAGTAGCTATCTTCCCTGGCCAAGAGCCTTTCAAGATCACCTAAGCCTGGCTGCACCCCACCTCTAGCCCCTTATAACAAAATATGGACACTGGCTCTTCAAAATAGGGACATGTAGACTGACCCATGGCCTCAGCACTCAATTTTTATCATTGTTATCTTCACCCAGCTGTAAGTGGTCAAAAGGCAATGAGGAGGCTCTATGTACTGCTCCAAGCTCAGGGGGCATATTCCCCCGAAACTACTATCTCCTCAGCTCCAGGAATAACTCTCAGGGGGGCCAAAGCCTTAGTAACCATTAAACCCTGGTGAGGCACCAATCTTCCTGGCACAGGCATCACAGTTTTTAGTGATGAGGCCACAATTGCTTGGCACACAGGGAGAAAGCAATCCCTGCTCTCCCTGAGAGAGATTTCTGTCACAAAATCTGCTTTGGAAGGTGTGACTTTCTCTTAAATTGGGATACTGGTGCAATGGTCGCTGAACTAGATTTCTTCTTCCAGCAAATTCCACCAGTTAAGTTTAGCAATTTTCTTTAGCATGTGGTGGATTATTTTCACCATTTATAAACTGAGTTTAGAGATTAAGAATTGCTACTGAAAGATCCAAGCTAACCCTGTTATAATTACTGTTCTCTTTCATTTCAATTTTTTTCTGCATGATTGTTGTAATGTAGTGGTGTGTGTGTGTGTGTGTGTGTGTGTGTGTGTGTGTGTGTGTGTGTGTGTGTATGCATGTATGCATATACAAGTGGGCAATTTAGTATGAAGGCTTGAACTCAGATGTCCCTTAGCTTTTAACTCAAGGCTAATGCTCTACCACTTGAACAAATGTTTCCACTTCTGGATTTTTGCTGGTTATTTGGAGATAAAAGCCTCATGGATTTTTTTTCATGGTGTTGGCTTCCTGGGTTGCTAGGCATCACTGGCACCCAGGAACATTTTTGATGTTTAAAGGATACTTTGTCTAGTCACTGTCTCATGTCTGTAATTCTAGCTGTTCAGGAAGCTGACATCTGAAGATCACAATTCAAAGCCAGCCTGGGAAGGAAAATCTTTGAGTCTCTTTAATTAATCACCAAAAATCTGGAAGTGGAGCTGTTGGCAGAGGAAAAAGGCAGAGGAGGAGGAGCAGCAGCAGCAGGAGGGGGAGCAGAAGGGGGAGCAAGAGGAGGAAGAGAAGTGGAGGGGGGAAGAAGAGGAAGAGGAAGGGGGAGGGGACAGGGAGGAGGGAGAAAAAAAGTGAAACAAGTAGGACAGTGCCCAGGCCCTGAGTTCAAGACCTAGACTAGGCATGTGTGCATATACGCACATGCATTTGTACATGCTCTCACACATGCACACACCCACAGACACACACAGAGCTACGTCCTATTTTAGAAATACTCAGTCTAACACTGAGAAATCTCAGAAAAAGATATATTCTATGAGGTTACTGTATCTGACTTTGTTACCTGGTATATTGTATATACATTTATTTGTTTATTTGAAATAGGAAAGGGAAGGGGGAAAACAAGATGATTGGGATGGGGTTTGGGAGAGGGAAACAGGGACAAAAACATAAGAAAGGGTATCAAAGTGTGAGAAATAATGCACCTACTATCTGGTGAATGTAACTAACTCCTCTATACATTGCCATGATAATAAAAAATAAAATGCAAAAAGTATTTTAGTATTATAAACTTGAATACTTTAAAATGGTGTACACATCATGTATTGTAAAGAGGAGGAAATCTGATAGTAAATAAACATGGAAAAATATGCTAAAAATATATATACATATATTCTAAGTACCATTTACATGTAAACGGAGCTAATAAAAATGACTTGACATGGCCTTTATGAGATCAAAAGAGTTAATCAATAAGAGTTTTAGATAAGTATTTTAAGTCTGTGCAAAGATTAGTTTGTATATTAGATGTAATCTGAGTTTAGCAAAAATTAAAGACCAAGTTATTAAAATAATTCTGGTTTGGAAATGTTGACCTGAAAGTATTATCAGTGAGGATATATACTTGAATATATTCTGAGGTAAAAGGAGGAGGAGGAGAAAGAAGAGGAGTGGTGGTGGATGGAGAAAAATAAAATGATACTACCAGAAAATGTACATTCAGATGATAATAGAATCCCTTCTCGTTCCATAAGCTATCCATATAGGTCTTCAATTCTCAAACGTTTATTCAAATCCCTCCTCCACCATGCCTTGTCCTATTCCCCAAGCATCTATAAAATGTTTTTTACCAAAATGCAAAAAGTGCCATATACTTAGTTTCTCAGCTATTTTATGCATTTTTGTCTCTCCAAGAGTCTGTGTATCTATCTATCCATCAATCCTGTGGTTGTTATAATGCATGTTAGAGGGTGAAGTTCACCAGTGACATTAATGGAAATATATTCATTTCACTTCATTTTAAACGAAATGTGTTGAAAACTCAGTCTGAAAAACTTCAAGGTAAAGCCATTTCTGTAGCAGATTGGAAAAAGTTGTATGAAAGTGCAAGATGTAAAAAAAAATCACAAATTATATGAAAGCCTAATACACAGAAACATGTCAAGTAAATAAGCCAACCTATATAATTCTTTACATTTCTATTGGATTAGAAAATACCATGAGGCCTTTTATTTATGGTGTGTGTGTGTGTGTGTGTGTGTGTGTGTGTGTGTGTGTGTGTGTGCTGGTCCTGAGGCTTGAAATCAGGGCTTGGGCACTTTTTGAACTTCTTTGCTGAAGGCTACTGCCATAATACTTCTGCCATAACTCTACTTTGGCCTTTTCTTTTTTTTTTCTTTTTGGCACTTAATTGGAGAAAGAGTGCATTAGACCTTCCAGCTCAGGCTGGCTTTGACCAGGATCCTATCTCAGTCTCCTGTGTATCTGGAATTACAGGCATGAGCCTATACAACTTCATATATATTTAGGAAAACATAAAGATATATTATTTGCACACAAAAGGTGATAAAAAAAAATAGTCAGGAAGAAGTTACCATGCATCAGAGACCAAGCTACCAGTGATACCATTTACCTTTCTGCAAGATAGCCTTCACTGGCCGAGAGGAAACAGGATCAGGACCAGGCTCCTGCTTCCAACTGAAGATATAACTGGCAGAGCAGAAGGTGGGCAGTTAGACAGTTAATTAACGGCTCCCTCCACAGGCACGCCTCCCAGGAAGCTCCACCCCCTCCCGCAGTCCCCGCCCCCTCCAGAAGCTCCGCCCACTCCACCTTGGGGGAAATTCAATTTCCTTGAAGATGGCAGTGTGCTCTGTGCTGAGTCTGTTTTCGGGTATTTTGCATTGCCAAATCAATTGAACCAAGCCAGTTGGGATTATGTGAAAAAAATGGTGTGATGATGAATGAAGCTGAGAAATAATGAATTCCCAACTGAGATACCTCTTGGTTTCATGTTATGTGCTCTAACATCTAATTTTTTTTTTCTTAAGGCCATGTACCTTTCGTTTACATAGACTGGATGGCTATCTCATCTATACTGCAAAAAAAAAAAAAAATAGCTATGGCCCCCAGAAGAGAACAAACAGCCTCATAGCAAAATGTGTAGAGGAACTCAGGCAGGGTGAAAATGAAGGCATGAGGCAGAAATAGATACAAAATGAATTTAAAAAAAAAAAAAACATGGCCAGTTAACACATGCATTCTAGTTAATACTAATTCTTGAAAGTGTGGAAAGCAGCAGCAGTAGGGGACTATACACAGGTCTCAGTTCCCTTTCAGAAGTTTTCTAGTTAGATCACCTACTCATCTCTCTCCTTCACTCTCTCCTTCTCCCATCTACCTCCTATGGGTTTCTATCAGTAACATCCACAACGGTAACTTGACTTGCCTTTCTACTAATGTTATTTCACTGGCCACAAAATGAAAATCAATACTTGACACAATCTGCACCTACTACCAACATGTATTACTAGTATATTGTGCTTGAACATTTTACATTTTAAAGCCTGATCTTTAATTCTTATAGTTGTGAACTGAAGTTACGACTATTCATAATCCCCAAGTAGGTGCACTGGGAAATGAAAACAAACCCATCCTGTAAAGACTATCCAACTATAGTGTTGAGTTGTGAGCTGTACCCAGATTTCGCTTTACCAGGTTTTTGAGACATAATTTATATACTATACACCTTAGCAAAATAACATGCCCAACTCACTTTTCATATAGTTAAAGATATATAGCCATCAAAATTAATTTTAGAATTTTTCAGTACCCTAAAAAAAACCCATTATGGCTTAATCATCACTTTCCCACTTCTCTAGCCCTAGCAAATTAGTTATAACCTGTACTTTCTCTCTCTCCCCCCTCTCTCTCTGCTTCCAATCTACCATTCAGCCACATATATCAATGTTATACTTCTTTATTTTTAAAACATAAGAAATCATGTGTATTATCTTTTTTTGACTGACAGAATTGTGTTTTATTGATTCACAGTCTCATAATAGTAAATATACTATTGATAATCTGATAGATCTAATTCAGTAGATGGGCACAGTCTAAATTTATAACTCCAATTTCTAAATAAGTAAAACAGACCTTCGTTTGATCATATTTCCATTTCTTCATTTTAATGAGTTTCACTATTTTATTTTCATATGTGCATATGATGCACTTTGATCATATTTAGGGCTTCATTTATTTTCACGGCTACATAATATTTCATTGTACTCATTTTGTTTACCCAGGCATCAATTTATGAATATTTAAGTTGTTTTTTAATACATTGGCTACTTTGCATATTGCAGTTATGAATATTCATGTATAAATTTAGGTCTAGCCATATGTTTTTTTTTCTCCTTAGTATACTCTTAGGAATGGAGTTTCAGGCTTTTAATAGTAATTAAATATTTTAACCTTTCAAAAGCTATTTTCTGAAGAGCTTGTATCATCTTATATTTCCACCAGCAAGCAGTGCATGAGGGTTCTAATTTCTGCACAGGCTCATCAACTTTTGTAATTATCCATTTATTCAACAGACGTTGAGTGGGTGTAAAGTAGTACCTTATTTTTGCTTCTATTTGCATTTCCTTGATGGCGATCTGTAGGCTTTTCTGTAAGTGCCTCTTAAAACATTTTCTCTGTGTTTCAGTTCCATGTTGAAATTCTTGATCTTAAGGCAGTTTATAATAAGTAAAGTATATGCCACGAGTACATATTTATTTCTCTGAGCTCATTTATGTGATGACAATAAAAGTTAGAATACATAACTTGCTATTCACAGTGTCTTGAAAATAGTTTTTTTTTATACATAGGAGCTCACTGTTTCTCTATGCCTTCACTTTCATAATTAGGAAATATTTCATGTACTGGGCAATTTTTAAAGAAAATCTGTGAAATGTATATCCCAGATTTGTACAAATTTGTTGCTAAGCATGCTCAGCCAATATTTTGATTTAGGCTTTGAGTTCTCATAATGGATCAGCGTCTTTCCACAGTGAATTATTCACCCTACCCTAAAGACTACAAATAAACATTCTCCATGCAACATGACAATGAGAAATGTAATTTTATTGTAAAACAGCATCCTCAGTTTTCCGAGCAAAAAATGCTTATCTCATGTTGATATGGCTGCAAGCAAGGTTTACCAGCTGTACAAAAATCTGAAAGGAGCCACTGGATGCTTGTGACACTTTGTGCCTCTGAAGGGCAGCAAGAGTCTCCTTTTTGCCTCCACAGCCCTCTGATTCGACCTAGTACTTCCTGCTCATCAAATCTTGGGAAGAAGCAGCACAAATTGACAGATAATGCCCCTTATTTCCATGTTGAAGAAAGGTGCATTTTCCTCCAGATAAGTAGTGTGATGACACTGATCCATTCTGACAGGCCAGCTGATCTAAAATTACTCAGCACACATCGCCACTGGCTGGGAAACTTCTCCCAAGAGCTTTGGCCAGAACTCTCCAATCCCCCGGGTGCTAATTAAAATTTACTGGATAATATTTGCAAAGCTCAATGGCCCTAGTTACAGCAATTATCAGTTACTAAATGTTAGTGCTGGAGATGTCACCTGGTGACATTTTTTTTTTAATCCAGAGGATTTTTCCCCTCCCTTGATTCTTTCCTTTTGCTTCAAGAAGCCGAATGAACTAATGTCTCAATTTTCTCTAGAGAAAGAGAATAATTACCATTCTACATTCACAATAATTCTTTCCTATTGGACCTCTAGTCACTGAGGCATCTGGATTTTAAACATAGCACCTAATCTCCTACTAAAGAGAAAAAAGGCTTAATTTGAGGTCCATTTCTAAGCCATAAACATATAAAGGGTTCTCTTTGCTCATCCATATTCCTCAGATGATTTCATCAGCTTACATAGACATAAAAATGGTCTAGCTAAGCCGTCCTCTTTTTTATTGTATCTTATTATTGGGGTAATGTATAGAGGGGCTACAGTTTCATCAGGTAGTGGATGCAAAGGAAGGTGTGTGTCCCTACTCTGGGACTTGAACTCAGTACCTGGATTGTCCCTGAACTTTTTAAGGTAAGGCCAGTGCTCTACCACTTGAGCCACAGTGTCACTTCTAGCTGGCAATTAATTGGAGATCAGAGTCTCACAGACTTTCTTGGATTTAAATCCTAGCTCTCAGATCTCAGGCTCCTGAGTAGCTACAATTACAGACCTGAGCTATCAGTGATGACTACAGGGTGATATTTGTAAATAGAACCCAATCAATTATAGAAATGACTGCCAAACCCATCACTGGCAACTGTCGGACTACCTTGTATGAGGCTCTGATCCCTGCCTTTGTTGACCATGAGGCGTCAATTGTTGCATTGACAGATGGATGTATTTGCTGTGCTTAATTGAATTTGGTTTTTTTTTTTTGGCCTTCATTAAGCAGATAATCTGTGGCTAGAAATAAGGTGGTCCAGATTCTCTGTCTATAAATGACCTTACAATTAATGGTTAAAATCAGAAAAGACATCAAATTCTAGGGAAGTGGACTTAGACCTCCATCCCAAGGGTTTGATCAACTACATACTGAAAACAATCAGAAAAGAATTCTCCTGGGCAGGGAATTTGGCCTAGTAGTAGAGTGCTTGCCTAGCATGCATGAAGACCTGGGTTCGATTCCTCGGTACCACATACATTGAAAAAAGCTGGAAGTGGTGCTGAATCTCAAGTGGTAGAGTGCTAAGCCTTGAGAAAGTCCAAGGACAGTGCTCAGGCCCTGAGCTCAAGCCCAGGACTGACAAAAAAAAAAAGAATTCTCCTGTATTGAGCATGTAAGGGCTTTTTATTTTCAGTAGTTCTTTCAAAAATATGTAGCATAATAGCTACTCACTTAGCATTTCCATTGTATTAATTATTATTGATAATTAAGAGATCTTTAAAGTAGATGACCACAGATTATTTTCAATTAGGGTATCTGTGGATTATAAGGGTACTCAACAGAACTTTACGTAAGAGTCTAGAGTATCTATAGAATTTTGGTGTCTGGGGGGAGTGTTTCAAGAACCACTCCCCAATGGATATGAAGGGAAGACAGTATAACTGAACTCTGTTATATATCATGGTAGCTTCTTTTGCACTTTGCTGTATAACAATGGTAAATTTTTGCCAAGAACAAATATTCTCAATAAGTTACTTTGACTCCAGGGAGATATTTTGTGGAATCCTTAAACTATTTTCTTGGCATAAATGCTTAGTGCTTCAAACAAAGGTGTATCTTTCTTTGCACTGGTCCAGCTATCATGTGATGTTGTACTGTGTGTGTGTGTGTGTGTGTGTGTGTGTGTGTGTGTGTGCTCACATGCATTACAGTTTGAACTCAACACATAAGTGCTGTCCATTAACATTTTTGCTCAAGGCTAACACCCTACTACTTGAACCCCACACCTCTATCTTGGCTTTTTGGTGACTAACTGAAGACTTTCCTTTTGGATCACAAATTTCAGATCTCAGCCTCCTGAGTAACTAGAAATACAGGCATGAATCGTTGGCATCTTGCTCTTGTTTTGTTCTAACTTCTGATCAAAAGATAAAAAGAAATTTTAAACTCATTTAGGTCCAATAGAAAGAGTTAGTTCCTGGAATTAATTAGAATTATTAACTAACTTTTGTACATCCAGTTGCCTACAATTGTAATCTGAGAGCATTTTGAGAGAAATTCTAGTTTTATTTTTTAAGTATATGGAATGCATATTGTATAACTGAAAAAACCCTGACATATTCAAGCAGTTTTCTAAATCAGATCTGCTACATATTATATGTGATCTAGGGATATTTTTAATACTGTAAATTTCCAAATTACTGAAAAGCCAATGGAAAATGAAACCTGAGTCAAACTTGGACCTGTAAATTTTTTTAAATGTCCCATCTGTGATTCTGAGCTGACAGCCAGGTTAGCAATAACCATGTTTATGTAAAAATTTCAGATTTTTAACATACAGTTGAGGTTAACCTAATGAAGTCTGATCCTGCCATCTACAGCATTTTACTACTTTTTATAATCTGTCTTAAATTTAATGTATAAATATTGACTGAAAACTACTAAAATCCTGAAAGTTGCATTGACTTTAACAGATTATGCACTTGAAGCATTTGGATCTTTGAAAATGGTCTTGCTAAAATGATATGTAATGCATAATTTAAAAGTTTAGGATTTTTATTATTTACATATTTTTCAGTGGGTTCTATAGTATACCTATCTAGGTCTGGGGGAAATCTAGGGAATGCAACAAATGAAATTATTATCACTATTATTATTTACAAAATTTAGAGAATTAGTTTGTAGGTTTTAGAAGAAATTATATTCCTTTGCAGTGATGGTTGCTGTCAGTCAATAAAGAGCTTCCTACTGGTTGCTAGTGACTCACACATGGAATCCTAGCTACTCAGGAGGCTGAGATCCAAGGATTGTGGTTTGCAGCCAGTAATGATAAGAAATTTCATGAGACCCTTAACCAGCAAAAAGCTAGAAGTAAAATTGCTGTTGGACCGGGAATTAGGCCTACTAGTGGTAGAGTGCTTGCCTAGCACACATGAAGACCTGGGTTTGATTCCTCAGTACCACATGCATAGAAAAAGCTGGAAGTGATACTGTGGCTCAAGTAGTAACGCTTTAGTCTTGAGAAAGTCCAAGGACAATGCTGAGGCCCTGAGTTCAAGCCCCAGGACTGGCAAAACAAACCAACCAACAAACAAAAATCCACTCTTTATGTGGTAAATTGCTAGCTGGCCTTGAGTAAAAAACATAAAAGATAATGCCCAAGACCTTAGTTGAAGCTCCAGTATTGGCACACACACATACACACACACACACACACACACACACACACACACACACACACACAATCCCAAAATCCATCTAGATTCTGCACTTCAGCATAATTTATTTTCAAATATCTTTCCTATGAAAAAAAACATTTACCTGTATTCTGTGTTTGGGGAAGCTATATACGACCTTCATTCTGATGCATTCCTCTCATTTGCATTCTAGTTCACTTGTTATATAGGTAGTCTCCCTCCTTTTTTGCTAACTCAAGCAACCATAGTCAATTTGGAATATGACTTAATTTCTGGAAATTTCATCTGTTCCTTCCTACCTATCCTCTGCTTTTACCACCAAGCCCCCAAATTACCCAAACCTTCATCATGTGTTTCTATATAAACTGCTTATGAGCTTACCACTCTATAATTCACACTTTGCTGCATTACAGCTGGCACTGTATAGCTATTAAAACAGAGTGGACTGAGCTCATTCAGCCACTATTACGCCAGCTAAAAACAATCTATTGAAATGAACAAAATTCTGCTTTAAAAGAGTTTATAATGTTACGGGGAACTATAAAGTTAGGCTTTGAGCACAAAGTTCTGATGAATTTCTGAAGGATGGGAAGCTGATAGGAATGAAATAGGAACAAATACCGAGTAAAGAAATATATAAAATCAGGGTACTTTTAGTAGCAATTGGGAATGTAAAAATTTAAATTTCAACAAAATACCATCCTCATATTAAACTTGGGGAATTAAACACAAGGATGGTATTTACCATTTGTGAGACTTATTGTACTAGCTAAGATTCCTAGATGAAAAATTTGCCATGATGTATCAAACTCTACAGTGTGAATGACTTGTTAGCTCAACGTTACATCAATGATTGCACTTCCAGGAATTTATCCTATAACCATGCCATGCATGAATGAAGGTAATTATGCAATAGTTGTTCAGTGAAATTTTTAAAAAGAATTGAGGAAGTTAACTAAGGAGTTAGTAGAGAATAGTTAAGTAAACATATAGGGATAACAATTAATAATTAAAACAGGGATATATATTGAACTATAAAAATCTCCATGACATAAATGTCAAGTACAAGTTTCAGTCCAATGCTAGTGGCTCACATCTATAATTAATCCTAGCCACTTAGGACTCCTGAAAAGTCAAGTTCAAAACCAGCTTAGGCAGAAAAATCTTCCAGATTTCATCTCCAAAATAACCAGCAAAATAATTCAGGATGGAGGCAGGGCTTAAGTGGTAGTGTACAAGCTGTTAAAGAACGATCTACAAGTGCATCCTGAGGAAGGAGGGAGGGAATGAGAAAAGAAAGGAGGGAGGGAAGGAAGGAAGGAAGGAAGGAAGGAAGGAAGGAAGGAAGGAAGGAAGGAAAGAAAGAAGGAAGGAAGGGGAGGAGAGGGAGGAAGGGAGAAGAGAGGGGAAGAGAAAGAAAGAATACAACTTGAGTCATAATTTAAAATCTGTGACAGTTGTGTAAAATATATACATGTACACAGTAGAATTTATTTAGAGAAAGGATTAGAAATATTTGCATCAAAATTGAAACTGAAAATAGGACAGGCTATTTTATATTCTTATCTCATGATTATGTCTAGTACGGCTTGCATCTTTTAAATCTACATTCTTATGCCTACCTCTTTCATAATGAGAAAATATATTCATATATCTTACAATTTATATACTCTAATGCTCAGAGATAATTTTTATGCTTATATTTTAAATAGAAGATCACACACCTAAATTCTCTATTTATTTATTTTAAGACAGTTGGCTAGGTAACCAAGCTGTCTTCAAACTCCCTATTTTTCTGCTTCAACCTATAATTACAGGCATTTGCCATCACATCTGGATTCTGGTTTAACTGCAACAGAAAGATCTTCATTTACTTCAAAACGTTTACATTACCACATAATATGGCAAGACTAAAAAAATGGTAGTAAAATTATTTTTAAAAACACATTGAAATTTAAATATAAATTTCTAAATACAAAACTACCCTTAATGCCATTATCTATCTAAATGATAGCGGAAAAAAATAAAAAGGTGGAAACAAAATAAGTGTTTTGTGATCAAGAAAGAAACACTACTATTGCTTTTTTGCCCCCAAATTGATTTTTCTGTGATTAGTTCCTCTAAAAAAAATAAAAGAATCCATGAAAACAAAACATTCAATATATTTTCATGAGAAGAAAAGTAATTAGGGTCTTCATTTTTTTCCATTTTTTATCATGGTAATGTATAGAAGGGTTACAGTTACATTTGTCAGGTAGTAGGTGCATTACTTCTCACACATTGATAACCTTTACTTATGTTTTTGTCCCCATTTCCCTCCCCCTCCCAATTATCTTGTTTTCCCCCTTCCCTTTCCTATTTCAAATAAACAAACGTATATACAATACCAGGTAAGAAAGTCAGATACAGTAACAATATGAGATTAACCAAAGGACAACAAAGGAGAAGAGAAATAACCTAGTACATTAAGAACAGCAATCACTCAAGCTAAAGCTCTAGTTTTCATATCCTAGAGATCCTTTCATTTAGTCTCATCCTATATGACCTTATGTATCTGGGTTTTGTGCGATTGTAATCCTCTGCTAGGACAGGCCTAGTTGTGTACTAATTATTACAAATAAGGGAAACCATTAGCCTCTTTATTTTTATAGCATTCTCTGCAAGTGGAGAGACAGAATGAGGGAATCCAGTTATACGGCCCACTTCACACAGAGGGCTATTAGTGAAGAATATGAATTAAGTCACCTGTCTAATTAGTATATACTTCCAGAAAAAAAAATCCAGTATTTTGCCTATCTTTCTTTTGCCAAAGACGTGTTATCTTCATGCATCCTCTTTCATATTAACTTATAATTTAATAGTAGATTTTCTTCACTCAGTCATGACTAGCAGCTACAACAAATGTTCCTAGTTTTTTCTTAATTTTTTTTTAGTCTCCACCAACAACACACCCTCACTTAAAAACTCTGTATATGTAGTTCATTCTTCACAATACCATTATTGCCCTTTGTATTCTCCTAAAGATAGCTTGAAATATTTGCACAATTCTGGTAAGTAAGTTTTCTGGTCATTGTCACATGAAATCATATACTCAATGTAAACTTTAGAGCTTGCTTGTACTTCCCTTTCCTTTTAGCCTTAAACTTGGCCTTGAGGTAAACATCCTACAATAATACAGGAAATGGAATTAAAATGGTGATCTTAAAGTTTGTGAAACTCAGCAAGTCACCTGCAGTCCTAACTACTCAGGACATCTAGCTATGAGAGTCATAGTTCTAGTCTAGCTTGAGTAGGAAAACTCAAATGATTCTTAACCCCAATTAAGGGGTAGAAAAAGCATAAATAGAGCAGTGGCTCATACCCCAGCTTTGAGAGAAAAAATATGGGTCAGTTGAGTTCAAGCCCCATTACTTGAACCAAAAGAAAGAGGAGGAGGAAGAAAGAAAGAAAGAGAGAAAGAAAGAAAGAAAGAAAGAAAGAAAGAAAGAAAGAAAGAAAGAAAGAAAGAAAGGAAAAAGAAAAAAGGAAAGGAAGGAAAGGAAGGAAGGAAGGAAGGAAGGAAGGAAGGAAGGAAGGAAGGAAGGAAGGGTCTTTAAAAAGTTAAAATCTAAAGCTATTTGGTAATATGAGGGCGATTTTTCCATTTTACACTACTGCTATGTATTGAACTTTATTCTACTGACATATAGGTTGGTAGAATAGAAGCAAGATGTAAGATATAGACAAATATAGATGCATGACTGACTTTTTGATTGCTTTATGATTCTTCCAAATATAGTTGTATAATATCTATGTTTGAATTATTAATTAGTATTCATTAATAATTAATATTAGTTATTAGAAGAGCATATTAACTCCCAGATTTAATAGAAGTCTCTTTGCTCACAAATAGGGCATAGCCAGCCTCTTGCCTCCATTCTATACAGGTGCTTGTAGAGCCATTCTGTGTAATTAGGAGGAAAAATAAAACTTGCCATGCAATTGAAGTAGTTTAACACCTACTTCCTCTGCCCAACCCTGAGGTCCCGGTACCCTGATTAGTGTCCATTTACTTCTCTCTCCAGCCCAACTAATTTCTGTACCTGCTATTACACAGTCTTCCTTCCATGCTAAGCACAATCTCCGTTCAAACCCTGAACATTTTATTCCTTCTGCGGCTGTTCCAGGCGAGTCTGAACCAGGGCAAGATGGTTCCCTGAACCAATTACTATAGATTCATTGTGCCAGCTTGGAAGTGGAGGTCACAGGAATGGAATTAAGTAGTCAAAACACAAAGACTGGTTCCACTGAAGTCACAATGGCAAGGGAATTTTCTCTACGCCTAAGAAGGAGCCAGATGGGTGAGAATTTGCTCCAGGCACTAACTTGACACTCTGTGGCATTACAGATGACAGAGCCAGTGCACCCTGCAGCATCCCACTGGCCACGACGCTCTGTGCATTTGGCATCAGGGACTCATTCAAGAGTTGGCAGCTTCCCTTGGTAGACACCAGCTCAGGAAACAGAAGGGGAGGAGGAGAGTCTCCCTTAATGTGGCCAAGAAGACTGTTTAAAAATACAGGAAGCATCCCCTGAGGTCTCCTAGAAACAGGGGACCAGGTGGAATAAGAGGAAGGAAGAACCTGGCCAGGGATAGGACACTGAGTGAGGAGCCTGACCTTATTTACAGTCTTCAGCTGCTGTGGTCTGGGAGACAGTGACTAAGTCCCAAGGCTTCTTTCCACTCTACCCATCTCTCTATTAAATTCCAGTCTCTGTGCTTTCAGAGCAAATAATTCCACCTCATGCTGTCAAGCCCTCTTTGATCCTGGTGACCGGGAGGATGAATCATCTGCTCCCCTCCCCCGGCCAATCCTTCCATAGCCCAAGGCACAATCAATTTCAATATTCAAGGGAAACAGACCACACAGGATCTACGGCCTCTCTCTCCGCAGGGACCTGACATATTAACTGTTGTAATGCCTCTAATTCACTCTATTTACTTTGGGATCGGCCTGTCTCTCAAGCTCATCATTTTAACCTATACCTTGGGGTGTCAGGACGATTTAGAGTGATGGGGTTGTGGGGGGGGTCGATCCTGCAGGCACTTACGTGAGGCTAGATGAGGGAGCTGCTACAGGGAGCCCACGTTGCTTGGGGGGGGGGGGGGGTAAAGATGACTAATTCCATTCACGTCCCACTCCCCTGCCTTGAAATCTTCCCCCTGTCGGAGGGAATGAGACTCTGCTGGTGTCACAGCTTGATGAATTGGTCCAGTGGAAGCATTTCTTCTTGTCATGAGCAGAGCCAAGTGAGAGGAGCAAAGAACAGCCCTGGAAGGGAGCTAGAGGAGGCAGGAAGGGGAGAGAGGGAGATGAGCTGGGAGATAGCCTCAACCGGATGCCACTATTTTAATTCCTACATATTTGCAGCTTTTTGAATCTAGATACGGGCTGCTGAGATGATCTCATTACATTTAGGGGAAAATTATAATTCTCAGTGACACATTCAAACACAAGCAAGCAGAATTAAGAACAGGATTTACCCCACTAGGTAAAGGGGCCACTACAATGAGATTTTGCAGTGGAAGGGAAAAATTGGGCTCATTCCCAAAATATAGAACAGACAAATGGGAAAATAAAACCAAGGATCAAAACCCAAGTCCCCAGATGGAAATTTTCTACAGCCCTGAGGTCTCAGGGCTAAGGTAGAATATGAAGATCAAATATCAGCTGAAGGAGGATTTGGAGATTAATCAGCAATGGAGGCTAAGAGTTTCTTGTTAAAGTGACTTAGCAGGACTTTTTAATCAGACTGGCTTTTTTTTATAAGAAAATAGTACAGATGAGCCCCGAGCAGTGGCTCACACCTGTAATCCTACCTACTCAGGCTGAGATCTGAGGATCAAGGTACAGAGCCAACTCAGGCACAAAAGAACCTGAGACTCTTATGTCTCTAGAATATTGGAAGTGGGGCTTGGCTCAAGGGTAGGGGAGTGGCCTTGAGCTGAAGAGCTCAGGGACAATGCCCAAGCCCAGGAGTAGGGTGGTAGCCTTGAGCTGAAGACCTCAGAGACAAAGCCCAGGCCAAGTTCAAACCCCATGACACACAAAAAAAAGAGAAAGAAAGAAGGAAGGAAGGAAGGAAGGAAGGAAGGAAGGAAGGAAGGAAGGAAGGAAGGAAGGAAGGAAAGGAAGGGAAGGAAGGGAAGGAAGGAAGGAAGGAAGGAAGGAAGGAAGGAAGGAAGGGAAGGAAGGGAAGGAAGGGAAGGAAGGGAAGGAAGGGAAGGAAGGGAAGGAAGGGAAGGAAAGGAAGGAAGGAAGGAAGGAAGGAGGAAGGAAGGAAGGAAGGAAGGAAGGAAGGAAGGAAGGAAGGAAGGAAGGAAGGAAGGAAGGAAGGGAAAGGAAAGGAAAGGAAGGAAGGAAGGAAGGAAGGAAAGAAAAAACAAAGAAAAGAAATTATACAGATGAACCTAGGAGAAGTTTTGGGTCCCAAGTTCAGTTTGGTCCAGCAGAGAATATGTCAGTTGTCACAGCCTAAGTTGCTCAGGCTGCTGAATTTTTCAGGAAGTTTGTCCCATACAGTAGAAGACAGTGGGGTCATGTTGGTGACAGGCAATTACAGACGAGTAACCCTTCTCTTTGAAACTGCTTAGAACCTGCAACTGGATGTTGATCCATTGTAGATTCTTAATTGGCTACAGTGAAAGAACTTTGAGATTTATAATATATCTCTAGAACATTCGTAGTGACCTGATAGTGATATATTGGTTGGGCTTAGATGACAAGAAATGAACATGTTTGAGATTAAATTTAAAAAGATGCAAAAACAAAACACACAAAAAAATGCTTCTTCCTCTTCTTTTTTTTTTTTTTTTTTTTTTTTTGCCAGTCCTGGGCTTGGGCTCAGAGCTTGAGCATTGTCCTTGGGTTTTTTCTCAAGGCTGAAGCTCTACCACTTGAGCCACAGCACCACTTACAGCCTTTTTTTTTTTCTATGTATGTGGTACCGAGGAATTGAACCCAAGTCTTCGTGCATGCTAGGCAAGCACTCTACCACTAGGCCAAACTCAAACTCCCAGCTCTGCTTCTTCCTCTTTTAAAAGAGAAATCGATTATCCTATTTTACTGGAAAAGGACTTTAAGATATATTTTGTTTTCACTCTCATTAAAACTCATAGGAACTCCTTCCGTTTTTTTTGTTTGTTTGTTTTCTTCTGGTTGTGTTTGAACTCTGGTCCTGGGCTGTCTTCAGCTAGCACTCTACCATAGCTAACACTCTACCACTTGGAGCCACAACACTATTTCCGGTTTCTAGTGGTTAATTGGAGATAAGGATCTCAAGGCCTTTCATGCCCCAGTTGGCTTCAAATTGTGGATCATCAGATCTCAGTCTCCTGAGTAGCTAGAATTACACTGGCACCCAGCACTCTTATTGGTTTAAGTATACAAGCAAATTCAAGACTGGTTTGTCAAAGACATCAGATAGCAAGATAGAATGCCACTAATTAATGTCAGTAAGCTACAAAGAGTACAGTTGCCTTTAAATGGTAAGTTGTTAAAATTTTCTCATGCAGATGAAGTCTGTAATTGTCTTTTTCTTCCCCACAATTAACTTTGATATTCTGAACCTTCAATAGAAAGCCATGTGAGGAGAGCTGGCTAATGTTTGGGCAAACCTATACTAACCTCTCATCTTGGAATAGCTTCTGGCTCAAAACCAATTCCCTAGCAAAACCAGAAAAGACCTGAAGGACTCTGGCCTGGCTCCCAGGAATTTTGGTTAGACAGATTCTCAGGAAGCCAAGGTGTTTCTGAGGATAACCCTGGCAGCTCCACATGGTTAAACTAAGCTCTGAAATCACGATCTGGAATAGTGCCCTGTCAACCCTGGAGAGAACTCAAAGCCATACATTAGCTTTAAAATAAATCGAACAACAGGAACGACTGAGGTCAAGGGTAAGCTTTTCAAGGCCATTTTTTTTTTTTACTCAGAGAAACTCTTTGCTGTCCTTCAGTCCTGAAAAAGGTGAGCCAGGCAGAGGAATAAAGAAGCCAAGTTTTGTCTTAGCCAGAACTGTTCAGATTGAGTTCTTCAGTTTTTTTGTTTTTTCTCAGCTCTTGCTTCGGTTATGGCCAAGACAACAAATAATGATAGTAGTTTATTAGCACTTACTAATGCCTCCTTTAGCAGGCACTGGCTGACTAAATTATAAAACAACATTGAAATACTACATATTGTACTTCTGCTTACTGATCTTCCCTTTTAGTATGTAAGCTCTTTGAAGAGAGAAATTTCCCTATTGACACTCTTCTTTTACACTCTTTTTTTACCTTCAAATATGTGTGTGCTAGTGTCGGGGTTTGAACTTAGGGCCACAGACTCTTACTTGGATCCTTTCACCCTACTATGTGAATCATAACTCTACTTACATCTTTTGGCTGGTAACTTCAAGATAAGAGTCTCATAAGTCTCACCTGTTTGTCTGCCCAGACTGACTTCAAACCTGAATCCACCCATCTCTGCCTTCCAAGTAGTTGGAATTATAGGCACTAGCTATCAGCTCATCTCTGTACTCTTCCTGGAACAGTAATAAACATTTGCTTAGCTCAAGTTCAGATAACTTTTATCTTCACACAACTATTAAGTAGCCATCTCAACATGCAGTCAAGATTCAACAAAAGACCAAGTTGAAGTAGCTATACTGTGCATCCAGGCAATTCTCTTGCCTCTGCCATTTGTGGAGTCTTGATTTAAACATACCAACCTTAAGGAAGTAAAGAAGGAAAGAATTGGAAAGGAATAAACTTGAAAAAAGTAAGACTATCACTGTGGTGCACCAGAGTGAAAAAGAGAAGCTCTCTGCCTGTAGTCACGCCATTTCCATACTCAGGCAGACAGTACAACTTCTCTTATTTTTCTGCCAGTCCTGAGGCTTGAACTCAGGATTTGAGCACTGTCCTTAGGCTTTCTCAAGGCTAGAGCTCTACAGCATCACAGCACCACTTCCGGCTTTTTCTATATATGTGGTACTGAGGAATCGAACCCAGGTCTTCCTGCATAGTAGACAAGCACTCTACCACTAGGCCAAACTCTCGGCCCCATTATTTAACTTCTTATATACTACTTTAAAAACCAGTAGACATGGGATTTGATACTATCTCTGAATCTATTGTAACCATATGTGATAAGAATATGTTTTTACCTTTCATACTTTGCAAACAACCGCTGCGTATGTTCTTTATCTCTAGAATCACAACTGTACTGGAACCTAGAGAGACAACCATAATTTGTACAGTTATATGACCAAAAAAAAAACCCAAGGAATCAAAATGCAGAGTCTGATTCTTGTTCATTTAAAACAACCCTAGCTGGGAGTAGAATGTTCTTAAACAATGGTTCTGAGATCAGTCCCAAGCAGCAGTACTTTTAGGACAAGTCTTGCTATTTAGGCAGCCAGAAATGACCATTCTGGATACTCCCATCTGTTAGTGAGACAATCATAGAGCCAGGCATATATGGGTGCATTGAACTTTGTCACCCTCATAGAAGCATCTCAATTATAATTTAGTATTTGGAGAATTATTGATGCAAGGCATTTGTTTTACAAAGTCTATTGGTTTTTGAAAGACCTATGTATTTTGTCATTCTGTATTATTTACAAAATCAAAAAATTTAATTATTGGGTTTATGTCCATTCCCTCCATTAATAACCCCACAGAGGAAAATAATTCTGAGGCCAGAAACCATGCCTAATTAACCTAAGGTGGTTTTAGAGTAAAGAACAATAACCTAATGAGTCCAATTATTTCGTTCAAGCCCAGGAAGGGCACTAACATCATGTATCTCTTGGACACAAAACAGACAGACCTTCTCATCACCTCCTGCAGTCTTTCTCAGCAAACCGAGGCTTTGGGGATTCTTTAATTGCTACCTACAGTTTGGTTTTCTATAACTTCCCCAAAGTAAAAGGGGCACATGGTATTAGAATCATTAAATGTGGAAAAAGAGAAAAGTCAGGACCAGTAGATGATTATGGTATTAATTGATTGTCAGAGACAAGAAACCCTCAGGAATTTAATATTTCTGAGGCATACTGCGCAACTCGTTTGGGGGGTGAGGAACTGGGGGAAGGAATATGCTCTTTTTTTTTCTGGTGTGCAGATATTCTGATTTTTTTGTTGAAGTTTTCTGTTTTATGTGATGAGGTCTGATTGCCCAGCTCAGCCTAGCCTCAATCCTATGATCCTCTTGCCCCAGTTCCTTATGTATATACATGTCTGAGCTCCAAATGTAGTCCTCGGCATGTAATAGCATGGCAGTATGTACCACCATGCACATTGAGGCCCCACATTTCTAGTAGCTGCACACTCAGAGCACAGATGCCTTATCAGGAAGAAATAAGTTAAAAATTTTTGTTCTTTCCCTCAGTAGCCAACAAACGTGTATTCACATTAGCCTAGCCCTAACCACAACCATGACCCATTTCTTATTACAACTAAGCTAGGAAATACCAGGCAATTACTTAATGCAGAATGATGAGCATTTTCTTCATGCCACAAACATCTAAAATTTATATATTTATATTTCATATATAAAAGGTATGCATTTATATATATATATTTGTTTATTTACTCATTCATTTGTTCACCATGGATTATTTCCTAGAATAAAGTTACACCATCTGGCTTATTCTTCATCACGTCTACATTTAGTGGCCTCTTGATTTCCCTTACACCTTCCTAAAGAACCAGGACTAAAAGGTTCTTTAATTGAAGCAGGTTATTCACAGTTGAAGGAACACACATACAAAAGATAAGTCTGGGGAGAAAAATCAGCATTATGGTAGATTTATCTAGAATGCTGAAGGTAGAGTTCTCAGAAAACTATATCTGCTTAATGAAGTACTCTTAGGAGAATAAAAACAAAACATCAACAAAAAAAGAGCTCCTTTTCATGGTATTTCTATTTGGTAATACTTATTTCCAGCTCCCAAATTTCTCTACACAAAGATAGCCATGCCAGCAGAAAGACAATAAGCTAAATCATTTCACAACTTCATGATTTTAAAAACAATTATCGTTATAATGATCGGATTTACCAACAATTTCTCTTTGAAAACTATTTGTGTTAAGGACTCTTTTCATATAACAATCCTAAGATCTTAGTTAGACAGAAAATTCCATATGGGAGCAAAAGTAGAGTTTAAAAAACTCAAATGACATTGAGCATGTTGCTTTGATTCTTTATGAACTCACAACTAGAGGTAGATGAAATTTGTGTCTATTGCAAGCAAGCTTCCGAACATCCTGTGTCAAAGTGCTAATTAGTGTTGTATATGGCCTCTTGTAGGAAGCAAGAATTAGATTACTATAATTGATTAGAACATCCTCAGAAACAATCTCCACAGAAAAAATATAATTTATTTAAAGAAATAATTTAAATGAATGGAATGCTAAAAAAAAAAAAAGACCAATCTATATGCAACAGCTAATCTAGATTGTCAACCTTACTGGGTTAAAAGTATGCATAGCTTCTAGGAGGCTGAGATCTGAAGATCAAAGTTCAAAGCCATTCTAGGCAGAAAAGGATGTGAGACTCTTACCATGAACTAACTACTCAGAAAAAGCCACAAGTTTCACTGTGGTTCAAGTGGTAGAATGCTAGCCTCCAGCACAAGGAGGCTCAGAGACAATATCACGGCCCTGAGTTCAAGTCCCATCACTAGAAAACAGAAAGTGGGGCTGTGGCTCAGGAATAGGGCTGTAGCCTTGAGCTGAAGAGCTTGTGGATAACAATACCCAGGCCCAGAGTTCAAGTCCCATGACCGACAAAAAAAAAAGCAGCCATATGTTAAAAGGAAATTTTCAACCTGATCACTCCCTACCTAAGCCACTTGCGTCAACATTGTGTGGATGAGGTCTACAGGCCATCACTGATTCTCCTTACATATGTAATTAGAATTCATCACCACCAATGGAGGTCACTTCCTTCTCCTCCAGCAGGCTGTACTCTTCTTTTTCCTCCAAAATCTCTACTCTTATCATTTCTATCTTTATACTGAGTAGACACATATACATTGTCTCTCCTCAATTGGTGAGTGATTTCTTTAAAAGTAGTACCTATGTTTGATCCCTGTATGTGTTCCCAGTTTCTAGCAAGGCGCATGGCACATCCCATGTTGAACAAGTGTTAGGTGACAATGGCTAATGTTTTTGGTCATCTGTGCAAATCTAGTTCCAAGTTTTTCAATGAATGAACTCTGAAGGCCTCTTGCAATGGAACGGAAAATGGGAATTGTGATTAGTAACTTGTTGATTCTTGTCCACCTGACACCTGAAAACCTATTTGCGGGTGATATTCTGGGTGTTTATTTTTTTGGCAGATCATGGGGCTTGAACGCTGGGCACTGTCCCTGAGCTCTTCAGCTCTACCACAAGAGCTACAGAGCCACTTCCAGTTTTCTGGTGCTTAACTGGAGATCAGAGTCTCCCAGACTTTCACCCCTCGGCTGGCTTTGAATGACAATGCTCAGATCTCAGCCTGCTGAATAGCTAGGAGTACAGGCATGAGCCAACAGCACCCAGTTAATTGCAGGTAATTTTCCACACATGTTCTTGGAATAAAGTAATACTGTGTGTATGTGTGTGTATGTGTGTGTGTGTTTTCCTCAGAACTTCTGTCTAGTCATTTCTGCTCTCATGCCTTGGTTGTTCTCAAAAACAAATAAATAAATAAATAATAGCAATGACTAAAGAAAAGGGAAATTTAGGGACTAAGAAAAAAACTTACATTGTTTCCCTTCCTCCTCAGGAAGTAGGATAATACTCAAAATTAGCAAATGAATTGACTAAAATTTACCAACATGAAAACAAATTGTTTATCGGTTCATTGCCCTTTGAAATATTCACAAATCTATTCTTTGCTTTTAGCACTCTGACTTCTTAGAGGAATTACTTGCAGTACAGCGCACTTCTTATAGCTTAGTTTGGGCTATGATTATACAGCACCATAAGCCTACGTTGTACATAGGCAACACAAAAGCTATTTCTCCCAGTTCTGGAGTCTGAGGAAATCCATGGCCAGGTTGCCAGCATGGTTATGTTGTGGTAAAGGCTCTCATGATGTCCAAAGGACTACATCATCACATGGCAGGAAGAAGGTGGGAGAGAAACCTGGGATCTTTTCCATAAGGACACTAATCTCTCATAAGGGCCTCTAATTTTACAGGCCAGTGCCTTCCTGATGACCCCTCTGCCTAACACCACCGAAGTATGAGTAAGGATGTCAACATATGAATTATTTTAAAGGTACAACAACATTCAATCCATATGTGGTAACTCCATGAATGTGCAGTGTTTGAACTAGCTCTTCACTGAAGGCATCTGTACAATCCTCGAATGGAAGAATGTGGCTATTTCTTCCTCCACAGCCATGCATGGAGAGTTACCCATCTTTAACTACCTTAGAATCAAAAGAGTAATGTTATATTGCAATTGTATGTTGTATTGTAATTGTACAATGGTATCATAATACATCAAAGCTATTTGGATATCATGTTCAAAGTTCCTGACAAATACACCTGGTATACGATTTAAAATCCACTTGTGTTTTTTTTTTTTAAATACAACTCACTCTTTTAGTTAACTAGATCACAAAAGGAAAATCCAAATCATTATCATAAACAGGTCATACAACAGGACATATGGAAAGCATATTCATTTTACATACCACCCTTACTATTTTACCACCACCATGGGAAACAGCAGTATGAGCAGAATCACAATCTTTAGTATCAGTTGCCTATACCTCTGTCATAGTGTCAGAATTCATATTATTACAAAACAATTAAATAAAAGGCTTGGATCTAAAGTACCTCTACAGTTTAACTAGTAGAAAGCAAACTTAGATAAGGAGTGAAAGCATGCCACCTTTGTCTATCCCCAGGCTCTTTAAGAAGGAAGAAGGTACATTGTGATAACGTGTATGGAAAAGAAGACCATGCCAGTCTCAATGAGCCTCTTTGGCAGCCCAAGCTGAATGTGGTTTTCAAACATCCTTAGAGTATCTGGGATACAGCATCTGGACACTCATCTGACAATGTAAACTTTTTTTGGTGGGGGGGGGCAATTGTTCTTCATTCACCAATTTACTAACAGTGTCTCAAACACTATTTTACTTCTATTAGATTAGAGAATGAGTTCCTCATTGGAGTCCCAGAGACTGGTACATATTAATTGCCAATAGCATGTATAATATCAATGACTAATAGTCTCTCCCATCCTATATAAAAAATGATAATAAATCTCCTTTTCCAAAGTGAAGGTCACCTTTGCTCACACCGGACCTTGCTCTGCAATGCACAACTATAAAATTCTATTCAGTGACAACATTTTATACACCTCTCACCCACACGCTCACATCTTCTCTTATTCCTAACTCCTGCTGACTACTTTCTCACCCACAGAAGCAGGGACTGCTAGCAGTCAGTAGCAGTTTACTTCTCTATTCACACAAGCTTTCATCTGCTGCTGGGAACGCAGACCTTAGGTTCCCAGGATGGCACACCATGGATGCTGGTGACAACTCCAAGTTGCCTTTTGTCATCTTACTTTATAAGCCACAGCAACACAGGCACAGGATTGGCTTGACTTTCTGACGTCAAGGAGTAAAAGTGACAGAGGACATGGCCAGATATCTTAAGTGATTTAGCAAGGAGCTTCCACTGCTGAAACCATATCTTTAAACATTTAGAACTCTTCCCCTTTTCAATCATTCTGCTCTGTCATCAATACCTGCACTCACCTTATCACTCTAACAAAGAATCTAGGAAACAGGAGGGAGGAGAAGACATGAAGAAAGGAGGGGGGGGAGGGGAGACCCTGCCATCCAATACCCATAAAAAATTTGTTTTTAATTCCCTGGCTCTCACAGATTGAAGCTGCTGCTAGCATTCAAGATAAGATTAGTTGGTGTTGTGCTATCAGCCCCTCCACATTTTCCCTGCAGGGATTCCTTCTGACAGGCTGAAGCTGGAGGCATGTCTCAGGATTAACACGAGCTAATGATTATACACTAAAGCTTTGGAACTGTCGGACTAATAGGATTAAGCAATAGCAGATGCAGGTCCCCGTTCAGGTTAAAAATGCACTTTTTACATTACAAAGTCAGACAGATCCCTTTGAACATGCAATGAATATGGATGTTTTCAATTATCACAGTCTTCCAGGGCTATACGATATGGTAAATTAATCCCTTTAGAACATCGGAAACAGGACAAAATAGCCTTCTTGAAGCTGAAATCCCTCGTTTTAGATTTTCTTTCATGGGGATAAGCAGCAGTGCACCTCACATAATTAATCTTATTACAAACAGAGCAAGGGGAGGTAAAATTTTACAAAAAAAAAGTGTATAAGAACTGTTTAAATATTTGACAAACTTAGAAAAAAGCATTTTGAAACCAACATCTCTTAATTAATTTCCAAACTGGCCAAAAATACATAGATCACAGGCAAATGTCTAGATGTAGCTGGAGATGAGTTTGTACTTCTCAACACCATAGGTGCTATTTTAACAAGGATGAGGGGGAAATATTAAGGTCACTTGGAAAAGTGAACATAATAATCACAACCAAGAGAAAGCACCATTTCTAAGAGATTTGAGTTGATTTGATCTTATGCTCTGAGCCCTGGAAGGAAAAGAGAAGAAAATGGGCATCTGCAATACTCACATTTAGCCACATGAAAGGGTCTTTGCTGTCCAGTAGATCAATTCATCGCTCAGAATAGTTCAGAAATAAGGCACCATTACTGCAATTAAATGAGGCTGGAACTGGAGAGCTGTGAGAGATAAATCTCAGAAGTTTTATGTTTTGGATTGACTTTAGAGGGAAGAGGAAGGGGAATCAACGGGAAAAGCTGTGTAAGCTGTCAGCAGGGAACGGAAGTCGTTGTTTCAAACACCAGAATAAGGAAGAGTTATCATCTTTTATTTGTTTCTTTGAATATTCTACAGCCAAATATCTTTATAACTGGTCCAAGCAATTGCTATTACACTCCGAAATAAGCCTTGCAATCCAATTGCCTGATGTGAGTTTTTGCTTTACAACAAATTCCAGCACATCTCATGGAAAACTTCTTCTTCAACAAGAATATCATGAAGAATGTAGATATTACTGGGTTTCTTCATTGAATCCAATTTTTGAAATTTTTGTTTTTGTTTATAACTAATAGGTACCCCCACCCAGGATTAAAAAAATCTAAACAAAATAATTATGACAATAGACGGAAATAATGATGTAATTGTGGATCATGCATTCAGGTTTGTAACATAACCAGGATATCACAAGACCAGTATTTAAAAGTGAAATTTAACTTATCCTATTTGCCTGGTGAGTCAATATACCTGACACCTTTTTATCCTTTGGCAAGGATTGTCTTTACATAGGACAAGTCTAATGGGTTCCTCTGCAAATACTATCTGGACAAAAACTAAGATACATTAACTAAAGGTACTAGCAAACTTCCCATTCTGTAAACTCTTGATTGAAAAATCATTTCCCGACAGAATGAAAAAAAGTAATTATTCTAACTGGTCTATTCAATATTCATTTTTTTTCTTTTGTCAGTCGCACAATACATTTCAGAAAATACTAACTGAATTTCAGATAAAAATTGCTATCCTCATAAAAGCCATCTAGAAAGCTATTGCTTTCAATATATGTGTCTTTCTTAGAAGAAAATTACAACAAATCATTTGTTTAAATGGACTTTTTCCATAATCATCATATAGAGTTCAAAGACACAGGTTAGAACAAGCGCTATTCAATGTTAATAGGCATGGGAGTCCCTTGGGAACTTTTGTTAAAATGGAGTAACTGAGGCACAGGTCTGGGGTGTTGCTCTTGAATCTGCATTTCTAACAATCTCCCATAGAATACAAGTGTTGACGGTACAGGAAGCCGCACTGAATTGCAGTGAGACACAGGAACACTAAAGGCACTTAAGAAAGGGTTGAAGGAATCCAGCAAGGCAACTTCAGGCATCATTTTTAAAATTGGTTGTGCCAGTCCAGGGCTTGAAGTCAGGGCCTGGGCACTGACTCTGAGATTCTTTTGTTCAAGGCTAGTCCTCTACAATTTGAGCCACAGCTCCACTTCCAACTTTTTGGTAGTTTGTTGTATAGAAGCATTTCACAGATTTCCTAAGTTTCTAGGGTTACAGAAGTGAGCCACTAGTGTCCCACCACTTATTTATTTTAATGAAGTGTGCAGTTTTGCATTTAGAGTGAATTTCATAATAAAGGAAATATCCTCTTTGTGGCCCTGCACTCTATGTATCAATCTGTCATCCATTCTACCAAACTTATTTTTAATGGATTTAGTCACTCATTCCCCAAAGCTACTTTAAAATAGATTTAGCATATGAGCAGCTACCAAGCTAGCATCGTAATTCACTTCAAGTCTCTTATGTCTCTTCTTATTCTTCAATCATCTTAAAAAGTGATAATAATGATTTGAGCATTTTTAAATTTTTGACAGTTGTAGGGTTTGAACGTGTGGCATGGGTACTGTCCCTGAGTTCCTTTGCTCAAGGCTAGTGCTCTACTACTTTGAGTCAAACCTCAATTTCTGTGAGCTGTGGTTCTGTGGTGTTTAATTGGAGATAAGAGTCTCATGGACTTTCCTGCTTGGGTTGGCTTGAAATCCTCAGGTCTCAGCTTCCTGAGTAGCTAGGGTTACCACCATGTGCCACCAGCACACTGTTGATTCTATCATTATTAAATAAAGTTTATTACAGTTCCATCACATTTAGAGATATTTTGAATGTTATATTAGCTGACAGTCAATCCATACATTAAAATTTCCCATTAACTACTAATTAACTACTAGAATGTTTTCAGTAGAAAACAAACTTTAATGTTGATATCAAAACTGAAAGACTTAAAAAAACTATTTTTCTACTTAATTCAGAACATTTGCTCATTCTTATTTGGTATGTTGTGACCTTACATCGGATCCCCACACTGGAAAGAGAAAAACTGGAAAAATAAATAATCACACAGTGGCACAACTCTTTTGTCTTCCTGTAGTTCATATGATATTGAGATAGGGATAAACATACACGTGTGTGTGTGTGTGTGTGTGTGTGTGTGCACGTGCGTGTGTGTGCGCGCGCGTGTGTGTGTGTGTGTGTGTGTGAGAGAGAGAGAGAGAGAGAAAGAGAGAGAGAGAGAGGGAGAGAGGGAGGGAGGGAGGGAGGGAGAGAGAGAGAGAGAGACAGAGAGAGAGAGAGAGAGAGAGAGAGAGAGAGAGAGAGAGAGAGAGAGAGAGAGAGAGAGAGAGAGAGAGAGAGAGAGAGAGAGAGAGAGAGAAAGTGAGAGAGTGTATATGGGCTTAAACTCGGGGCCTGGGCTCTGTCCTGGGCTAGTTCTCTACCACTTGCACTACAGCTCCACTTCCAGCTTCTTAGTTAATTGGAGAAAAGAGTCTCATGGACTTGTAACTAGGCTCGATTCAAAATGTGATCGCCTTGAGTAGGTCAGGTTACAGGTATGTACCATCAGCACCCAGGCTAACATACACTTTTGCAAGTATAAGGGAAATTTTAGTCAGTACAGACCAAGAAAGGAATAAACATTGAGTAGAGCTAAGAATTTAAATATTTTGAAAGACAAATGTAAAGAAAATTGAACTCAATCTGTTACCACCTTTGCCTAGCACAGAATCTTTGCTGAAACCTAGATATTGTGCTAAAAATGTAACAAAATGGACAGGAAATTATATTGCTTCCTATCTGCTACCTGATTCCTTAGTGGAAATCCATATGACTCCACAATTAGGGCTCCATAGTTTTACTTCTTTGGCTTCACTGTGAATCTGTATTTAATAGATGCATACTGCACAATTTTTAGCTCACAGAATTTTTTTAACTGGCTTGTGAATTCTCAGAGCTTAAATAAGACCAAGGCCTCTGGTAAGCATGGAACACCAGAAATCTCAGAGTACAAGCCTTCTATCCCCATGCCCATGTCCATAAATATCATGAGTAGAGATTGGGAAGAGGCAGTCTTCATGATTACATCAATCATGATTATAAAAGAAAAAATGAATCCTGTGCTAAAAGGAGCTCTGAAGAACCTTCAACAACTCAGCAGCCACCAGCAACCAGGTGCCCAACAGACAATCTGAGGGTTATGAAAGGAACCAAGAAACTTGCACTGCCTTTCCAGGAATCACGAGCCAGTTGTGAAAGCAAGATGTGAATATATTAAAGTAAATGTACACTAACCGAACTGATGGTGGTAATTTGGAAAGATGAGACTTGAGACTTCAATGGTGCGAGTAAAAGCCTTGGCATACTTTACCTTAATATCAGCACCAGGTTTAACAGAAAAGCAGAAGTAAGTTATTATATTTCTTACAATAGGCACACAAAGGAGGTAATGACAATCCCAGAACAGTGGAAAGAAAGGCTATGTCACAAAAAGCATTATTAGAGCCCTTAATGTATCTTCAGGCACACAATTAGATGGAGAGCTACACTCAACAGATTGAAACCCTGCCGTTAGGGTCTGTCCTTCTGTCACAGCCATTTTAAATGATTGCAGTTTTTAAACAAAGTTTTAGTGTTAAGCAGTATGTCAGATTCCTTTCCTCTAATTGCCACCCTACTTCCCTTTGCAGCGACTGTTGGTTTGCTGTGCTTGAACTATGTATCATTTCACCATGAATTTTGTGGTGCTGGAAACCACGGAGTCCTTGGGGATTTAAATCCTGGAATCCTACCTTACCTAATGTCTGAATCTCTACTTGGGTGGCTGGCAGGCACTTATTTCCAACTGGAGATGTTCATTAAATAAGTGATTAAGAAACATGGGAAATACAGCTAATTGTGGAAGGGCCCAATCACGGACATTAAATGCATCTTCTCCAAAGCTTTAGTCTATTGTTAGTAATGCATTAAATGGTGCCCTAGTGTCTTGAACTAGTTAATGACATTAACTAGTAAGTAGAGCAACTTTGACTCTGGGGAGACACAAACTCAATATTATTTTTCCACAGGGCTCAACCCCTTGACACAAAAGCCAGCCAAGTGTTCCTAATTCTAGAGAACATGTTATTTTAGTGTTGGTGATGATGACTCCAAACAGAGCCTTACTGTTATACAGGATTCCAACAGAGATGACATTTTGCAATCCACAGCAGCAGTATGTCCTCCGTCTGGAGGCGAACTGAGAAATAGTTCACTTCACACGGACCTCTAAACAGCTGTCGGGTCAGAATAACTTGAAGTCATTACTTAGCTGAGCCACAGTTGAACCAGTGACTTTTAAGTGGTGAAAATCTCTGGATCAAGTTACTAATCTCCCCAGCCAACAGTGCCTATGTCAACAATCAACATTCTCCTCTTAGTAAGTGGGCAAAAATAATACACCCACTGCTCATTATTGGAAGTTAAAGGAGCACTTGAGAGGTTGACAAGTTCAGGAAGTGAGGAAGTTGAAAATAGACCTCCTCCAAGCTTCTTTGCCTCCAAAATGAGTCATGGCAGCCTTTAAATCACAATGCGGAAACACTGGCTCCAACTTCTCACCTGCTAATGGTTAGTTAGCAAGGTAGAACTTCTTCTCCAAGACCTGTGAGCAGTCATTTTCCAGTCACCATTAGCCTTAGAGCTTGAACCCAATTTCCTGACTAATTAGCAGCTCAACTGTTAAATGCTAAAGAAATAGGGAGCAACTGTAAATCTCTTGCTATGATTACTTATAAATCCTTCAAATCTAGACTCAAAGTGCTTCCCCATAGTTTTCCTCAATTGATTAACTCCGACTGGTTTATCACTAAACCATTCATTTACTTTAACAATCCACTAAAGCCTCAGATAAAATGTATTTCATGTCCCTTCTTGGGCCTTTAATAATTAGCTGTGCCTACCATGTCTTTTAATCTCCTTACTTAATGAGCGCCTCCAATCTTTAATAATTTAAAAGGATATCAAGCCAAGTATCAATTAAAGAGAACTGTTTCAGGCGGCAAACACAATATGTGTTAAGTCAGTGGAGAAACGCACATAGAACCCTGTTGCTCCCTATCGCTCAAGAGCACTTGAAAACTATGGGATTATTTCAAAACATTACACTTCACTGCAATTTATTTTAGTTAGCTTCCAGGCAAATTAAATATAAGAAATAAGCATGAAGCATTTTCTACAGATTCAAGAGAGAATCATGCATGGCAATATCCAGCCTAACTCTTATTTCTGAATAGATTTCAATTTACTCAGTGTATCCTTGATACCCACCATTTCAGTAGTTTGTGACCCTTCCAACTTTCCAACCTGTCTTAAAATTCCTGATTTCTCTAAGACAACTCATAGAACTCTCTCATACTACCTCAAAGGATGTGGGTAATCTACTTATTAGTGAGTTTTATTAGACCTTATTATGGGACTACCAATATTTCCTTATCACTGAAAGACAATTAGAAAAAGTTTAGCTCAAAATGGTGATTAATTTTCTCATAGGCCTAGAAAGAGCCCAGATATCACCTATGAAACCACCTAGTTCCTCTTCCATAAAACATTAGAATGGCTATGATATTCTTTTCCCTGTACCACATAATACAAATGTGACTTGGTAAGCTTTTCTATATTGAGGTGGAATCTACGCCCATTCCTCTTGCATCTGGGCTGAGATTTTCTTGAGCAAATAGTAAGTGCCATACGTGATGTCCTGGCTGTTCTGAGCCCAGGTTATAGGATACCTTGCATGTTTCTGTTTGCTCCCTCAATATATTCCTTCAGCACAAATCTGCGTCACCTTGAGTGAAGATCAGAAACTACACTGAGGGCCTAACGATCCATGCCACAGGCAATTGTAGGTGGACAAGCTCCGCTAACCAAGCAGCTGAACACTGATATATGAAAGAACCAGTTTCAAGAGCAGCTAGAGCTGTACCACCTCATAGAGCCCTGCCCCAATTATTAACTCATAGATCATGAGCCAAACATTTGGATTTTGTTTTCATAAGCACGTAAGTTCTGAAGTGTTCTGGATCCAGCAAAGACTAGTTTATGTAATTTCCCCAATGAGAGTTTTCTAAATAAACCAAGGCCAAAAGAGATAGACAACCAATTTCAGACACTCAATTTCCAAATTATTCCCTACCTAAGGGTTACTATAATACTGCCTTTAACATTTCGCCATTACATCCGAATGCTATTTATCACATGCATGCTCATTTTCCCAAGAAATCATATTATCTGCAACAACGCTAGCTGCGACAAAACCTAAAATCCTAATATCCCATAACAGAATTTCCTCCATTGATTGGTATGTATAGGAGGAAAGGGAAAAATTTCCCATCAGTATGAGTAATGTTGATATCCTGCATATATTTAGATAGATACCTCAACAGCAATCAGGGGAAGCTGATGGAAATTTCAAAGTAATAACCATTTCAATGTTATTTAGGAACACATGTAGCTCATGTCCTCAATGTCTTCATGAGCCATGGATTCACGAGATAATGGCAGGAATCACTCATAGGGTTCTGGTCTACAATTTCTCCTTCAGCAAATAACCACCACAGAGTTCTGACTTTCTGATGACACTAGGAGACAGGACTGAGGGGCAGATGCTACATTGATATCATCTGATTTGGCTTGCAGGTGAAGATAACCATGTCAGTCTTGCTGTCTTGATATCTTAGTATGCTTAAGCAGTGATATTCTTGAGCATCAGTGAGAAAAGGAAAGCCAGGAACAGGAGACAGAGTGGGAAACAAAGCATGTTTCTTCATTCTATTTAGCACCACGAGTTAGCCCAGTAGAAGACAGACTCATTTCCCGTATCACTGAATCAGCAGGTCAGCTGTCCTCTCAGCTTCTCTGTCCACATCTTCTCCCTCATTTGCATATCAGGCAATCACTAATTCAGATAAAATAAAACACAGGTTCATAGTGTTAGGGTGAGCTACTTAGAATACAAATTTGCAAATCTGTCCAGAAGTCCTTTAATAATGCATTGCATGGACGATAAAGCACTATTTAAATACCCCCAAACACCAGTTTAAACATAATATTAAAATGAACATCCCACAGTGGCTCATGCCTGTAATCCTAGCTATCTCAGCAGGCTGAGATCTGAGGATCAAGGTTCAAAGCTAGCCCGGGCATAAAAGGACTTGAGACTTATCTTCAATTAATCCTTGGCTTAAGGGTGGGGTGGTAGCCTTGAACTGATGGGCTCAAGGACATTCCCAGGCCCAGAGGTAGGGCAGTAGCCTTGAGCTGAAGAGCCCAGGGACAGTGCCCAGGCTGTTCAAGTCCCATGACCCACAAAAAAAATTAACATCCCAACTTGGTTTTGATTCCTTGTGGTGTTTTCTAATAAGGAAATGATAACTTTGTATTTATTTGGAAAGCTATCATCTCTTAATAGCTTATCAGAATTTATTTGGTAAGCTCATAAAGAGCTTAATAGAATTAATCCCTTTGATATTTATTTCTACAGGTGTACATAAAACAGACACTGGGAAGCAGAGTTGTGACTGAAATGGTAGATGTCCAACCTTGAGCAAACACCCACAGGACAGCACCCATACTTTGAGTTTAAGACCCAGTACTAGCACACACACACACACACACACACACACACACACACACACACACACACACACACACACACCATCACCACCACCACCACCACCACCACCACCACCATAACCACAACAACAACAACTAGAAATTATTTGTCTCATAAATAAGAAAATATAGAACTGTGGATGCTGTGCATATAAACAGGACTGGAATACAAAAGTCTTTGGAAGTTTTTGTTTTAGAATAAACATCAGCTATTTTGTAGGCCATATTATGGAAATGTCAAACTTATAATTCTAGAATTCAATACAATCCCATGTTTGTAACAGGAAAACGTATTTTGATCTCCCCAAAGCTGCATATTCACTCATCATTCCACTTTTGTAGAAATGAGTGTCCTTCAATACGATAAAACCTGTAGTGTTGGTAGAAAATCCCTGGAAAGTTGATTAGAACACAGCCAAGTTCCACACTTTGCATGACAAGCACATTGTCTCATTTAATTTTTATAACTACCCCATGCTGCAGCCTCCATCATTTATGTCTTCTCCCCAATCCCTTGCAAAAGCATGTGACAAATACCTAGCAAGTGTTGTGTCCTTTCTCACACAAGTCATTCATTTTCCAGTTTATAATTTATTCACCTCCAGGTGAACTTGGATATATTCTTTTTATTTCTTCTTATTGTGACACTCCAAGAGACTCATAAGTCTTTAAACATGTATCTTATAAGAATTGTCATTGACTTAGAAAAAATCATATTAAGTGAAGTAGCCAGACTCAAAGGAACATAGGCTCAATGGTTTCCCTCATTTGTCATAATCAGTAGAAACCTTGGGCTCTCCTAGCAGAGATTTAGAGTGTAACAAAACCTAGATACATAAGGCCATATAGTATGACGCTAAATGAAAGGACTTCCGGGATATAGAAACAAAAGCCATATAATGAGTGATTGTTGTCCTTAATGTACTATGTTATCTCTCATCTCTTTTGTTGTCCCTTGGTTATCTCATATTGTTTCCGTATTTCACCCTGTTATCTGATATATTGTATATATACATTTTTGGTTATTTGAAATCGGATAAGGAAGGGAGGAAAACAAGAAGAGGGGCGGGGGTGGGGGAAGGGAAATGGGGACCAAGACATGAGAAAGGGTATCAATGTATGTGAAGTAATGCAACTTCTAGCTGGTGAATATAATGTAACCCTCCTATTAATTACAATAAAAATATATGAACAAAAGAATTGTCATCAAGGAAAAAAAGGATGGCGTGCTACAAAGTTAGACAAAGTGCTTACCGAGTAAGACATCCATGAAAATATACCGAAAATATATTTTCTTTAAATTGTTGTAAACAATTTAAACAGTATCATGATTGTGATACTCCTCAAACCTTCTTAAATTATTAAACTCTTATAATAGTGCTCATTATCCCTAACAATTGTTTGAAGAATTAAAAGCATATAATGCCGTTGTCTCATAGACCAGCACTGCAATTATCTCAGAGACCAGTGCTAAAGTAATACACAAGATGGATCATTCAATTCTGTGACAATTCTCTGTCATTATGAAAACAGTCTAGACCCTTAGAGTATAATATATTTTACAGCCACACTAGGTTCTGAGATAAATTTTTTGAGATTTAATAGTTAAGTAGACTGTCTCACTGGGTAAATTATAAGATGCTAAGAATGAGAATGGGTGGGTATTTTTTGTCACAATGTGTTAAGCAAGGTTAAATTTGATCCTTTAAACAACATAGATTCTGAAAGATTTCCATTCTCCAATAGTGTTTCTTGAAATCTTTTCAAAGCAAAGGAAACTTGAATAATGAAAAATTATCCATTATTGAATAATGTTTCTTAATGCTTGTAAAATACTCATCAAATAACATTTGCATACTTAAGAAACAAGTAACAATGATTAGGAGAAATTGTTTGTATAATTTTCATAATTAGCTTATAATTTTTTACAAAAAATAATTATCTAAGCCATTTTAGATTTTTTTTTCATTTTAGATTTCTTTTAACCAGCCAGCAAATTGCAATCTGTGACTTGTGGGACCTATTCTCAATCTGACTACTATTGAAAAATTACCAAAAACAGAAAATAGTTTTAATTTGTGTTGTGCATTTGCTGAGATGCAGGTCAAATGCATCCACTTCATCTCTAAGGCTCAGAAGTCCAATTTTTGAGATTCTCTCCCTCTCTCTCTCTCTCTCTCTCTCTCTCTCTCTCTCTCTCTCTCTCTCTCTCTCTCTCTCCTCTCTCTCTCTTTCTCTCTCTCTCTATATATGTAGGTATAGATAGATAGATCAATATAGACATAAGGCTATTTGTACTTTAACACTGGGAAATATGGAAATTCTGGAAGATATTATTACACCCCTAGTGTACCAACAGTTAAGTCAGAGACCACAGTAGAGGCAGCTTCTCTGGTGCTTGGCTTCTTGTCAGGGGAAATCAATGTGCTTCAGCTCAGCTAGAGAGAAAAGACAATCCTTAACTAATCTTTAGCCTCTCTGAGGTAGAGAGTCACAGGTGATCCTGGAACCAGTGGGAAGCAGCCACCTTTACTCCAATGCAAGTTGAGAGCCAAGGGCTTTGTCCCCTGTCTCTGTTTTGCCCCTGCCTCTCCTTCTCACTCACTCCTGGTCACAAAACTCCCAGGAACCCAGCAGTTACTCACCCTGACAGTAGGTACTGATTACATTAGTACTGGAAAGGGAGAATTACAGTGCTCCATAAATGATCTACACATCTACTCTCCATAATCATTTTCTAGCCATCACTCCTAAAACCAAATGTCCCCTTAAAAAATGTATTCTATCCCAACAGGCTGATAATTTTCCATTTGGGTTCATTTCTGCTCATTTCCACTTCTTACATAATATTATATAGTATGCATCTCCTGTAATGGGATGTAAGCTAATAGGGATATAGTTTCCTTATATAATGAGCTATGTATCTTTATTTCTTTATTTACTTTTACCAATCCTTGGCTTAAACGCACTGTTCTTTGGCTTTTTCCAGGCTAGATCTCTACCATTGAGCCACAGCACCACTTCTGGCTTTTTTCTATGCATGTGATACCAAGGGATCACACCTGGGTCTTCATGCATGCTAGAGGAACACTCTACCCCTAGGCCAAACTCCTGGTCCAATAAGTTATATAATATATTAAGTTATAAATATCTTCTCTGAATATTGAAGCACTAAGAAACCCTTGTGTTCCTTCTTTAAATTAACTGGATATATATATATATATATATATTTCATGTGACATTTAGATAAATAGAATCCTTTACTTTGGAGGTTTTCTGGTTTTAGAGTGAAATGATTTTAGACCTACTATGTGTTAAGTAGATGGCATTCAGTTCTCCACTGCAGAATACTGAAAACTCTCAGGATAGAGAATCAGAATCCAAGTACTTGACTCCAAGGCACTGGATTCTCTAGAAGACCACAAACATACCCACGATACAGGCAGAAGTTGAAAAAATAATTGTGTGCAGAATTTGTTAAATTCTGATTAAATAAAGAAAATTAGAATTCTATCATACCTCCTCCCCCCAAACATTCAGAATCACAGCAGTGTCTGTTTCTTCCATTTACATCCTTTCACTCATCCCATTAGAGAACCAAGAAACAAAATCTCTCCTCCAAAACTGTTCACCTCTTATCCTTAGCAATAATACATAGAAAGGTAGAAAGACATGCATTTTGAGTGCCTTCAGTCTCTGAGAATTTTGTGCAAATGCATAACCAGGGTTTCCAGATCATATCGTTTAATCAAATTCTGATCAACTCTACACAACTCTTTTTCATAACTGAAGCGGAATTTACAAAACCTTCAAACTTTATTAACCACAAAAAGTTTTATTCTCTTTTTTCCTTTAATAAAAGAATCCCACTGGGAAATATTTTATTTGCATAAATCCCTCATCCACCATACCTCTGGCAGTAGGTTTCTAAACAAAGTAATCCCAATGGCAAATGAGTCAGATTTGCTTCTTGTGTTGTAGGCACACATGTTCAACAATGGTCCTAGCTTGCTTGTTATTTATTGGTGTCAAGAGGTAGAATTTTACAAGCGTGCTCTTTAATTTTTTTCCTTTTCGGTGATAGGCAGATTGCTTCTTCTGATACCTCCCTGAGAACTTACTAAATGAGCACTAAGAAACTCTGATTTCTCGTCTTAAAATGAACTAGAAACATTTATTTTCATGTAACTTTTAGACAAAGAGAGCCCTATATTTGGGGGTTATTTTCAGGCTTGGAAATAAATAGATGCTAGATAAATTAGCTGCTAAAATTACCCTTATTAAGCTAATAAAAGTTGCTAAAATCATCAGTTCATAGGGCAAATATTCATATGTATATTATTTTTCTTCCTGACAGATGTTTCAGAAATTTGGCCTAAAATAGATGTCTTTTTTTTTCTTTAAGCTTGTCACAGAATTAAATTACCAAGAAAGTAACTATTACATCGATAAATTTTTAATAATGCTAGTATTAAAATAAATAGGGATTTCCAATTCCTTCAAGTGATAAATGTTCAAATCTAGTTTATATCACATATCTTTATTTTTTAGCCAAATCAAGGAATATAGGTAAGCATTAACAAACACTGCTAGACACAAATTGGTCATTTTTTTACTCTTAAGTAAGATCCTTTTTTGTTTTGTCTTGGTGAACAAATGTGTCTCTCCTTCAGAGAGAGTGGCCGCCCCCGGCTCTTCTCAGTTCCCATTAGAGCAGCTGCTATTTCAACTTGAGAAATTGAGCTCTTCCAAACCTTTGCTCATGTTTTCAAGCACTGAGGCAAACATTGGCAGCAAACCTGATTGTAATAAGGGGGAGGGAAATCATTTGGAATTTATTTTAATTTTCATTTAATTTTTATTTTATAATGTACCAATCAGCTGAGATGGCTACCACAGGACAAGCATTCTAGAGACCAAGGCAACCCATTTTTCCCCTGGGGTTATTCTGCTTCTACTTGACTAGGATAGGATGTACCATATCTTCTTTTCCAACACATCATCTTTCTACCTTTCTTTTTTTAAAAAAATTTTTATTAAAAAATTTATTAACATTGATTTTTACATCATACTTCAAAAGACATGTTTAACAAATAAGTGTTCAAGAAGGGAATCCCTATATACAATCACTGGCACTTAGTTTTTAGAACATAATCAAAATTAGGCTAAGGGTTTGTATATCACAGATACATAATTTATGAAATAAAACATTATATCTATCGAATCATAGGTTTTTATGTCTATGTAGTTGTGTTTATATTTCCAATACCATGAACATAGCATTGGGTATGCAAATTCTACCTTTACTTTTTAAAAATAGGAGGCAGACAGAAACAGAGAGAGAGAAACTGATAGTGTTTTGTTTTACACCTTATATCAATAAATCCCAATCCAGAGATTTAAAAATCTTTAATACCTTAAGAAATTTCATTTTTTGGCAATTTCAAATTTTTATCTTCTGTTTACTGACTAAAACAGCACCACTTCCAGCTTTTTCTATGTATGTGGTACCAAGGAATCAAACCTTTGTGCATGCTTAACAAGCACTCTAATCGCTTAGGACAAATTCCCAGCCCTGTTTGTTTGTTTGTTTTTTTAAAGAAACACTCTCTAGTATAATTTAAATGTGGTTGCTTTGAAATATTAAAAATTGCCTTATGTTTGAACAATAGCTTATAGCTTCAAAAATCATTTCAGATATCATCTGATTTGTTTCTACTAATTGCCTCCCACGCAAGGCACAAGTGACAATGGCCACAAATGCAATAAAACTCTGAGAAAATCAGGAGATAACCATAAAAACTTAGAGTGAAGACTAGTATTGATTATTATCTGATTCCAGTTATAGTGGTCTCCATACCAGCAGATTTTTCTTTCTTCCAAAGTCTCAATTGGTATTTAGTTCCTTTAATTCACCTAAAATTTCTTCCACTTCAGATAGAAAACCTGCAGCTGAATATGATGATTTTATATAAACGTATCTTTGTAGAAGAATGTCTATCTCCCTCTAGAAAGTGCCATCACAATATCTTTTCTAACTTGATCTAAGCAATCAGCAATTCCCGTTTCATTTGGGTGTTTCTTTTCTTTGCAATAAATGGTGCTAGTGTGCACATGAATGAAAGTTCTGGGGAATAACAATGCTGCTGGCTGGGAGTTTAGCCTAGTGGTAGAGTGCTTGCCTAGCATGCACAAAGACCCAGGTTCAATTCCTCGGTACCACATACATAGAAAAAAAGCCAGAAGTGGTGCTGAGGCTCAAGTGGTAGAGCTCTAGCCTTGAAAAAGACCAAGGACAGTGTTCAGGCCCTGAGCTCAAGCCCAGGACTGGCCAAAAACATAATAAAATGTTGTTGTGGGCCAGTGGTGGTGGCTCACAACTGTAATCATAGTAGGCTGAAACCTGAGGATCCTCATTTGAAGCCAGCCCATCAAGAAAAGTTCTTCTGACTCTAATCATCAATTAGGCACCAAAAAGATACAAGTAGAACTGAGGCTCAAGTTTTAAAGTATAAGCATTGAGCCAAAAAAAAAGTGGGGACAGCACCCAGGCCATGAGAAAAGCTTTAGTACTATAGCAGATATGCTTGTGCACTGTGCCCGCGCGCGCGCACACACACACACACACACACACACACTCAAGATTACAGTTGTAGAAAGGAGTTGTTGGTTAGAAGGCTGCCTTGGGGGTCAGTTTTATCATGTCTGATCAGACATATATATGACTAGAGGTAATTTTCTTAAGGTGTATGTTTTTAGTTGCTTTCCTTACAAAGAGCAGGGATCCTTTAATGAAATGGAGATCCATCTGGCACTTCTGGAGCTGGTTTTCCATTTGCTGTGCAGTCAACTGTGTACTTAATACAAACGTTGCTTTAAGGATTTCCAGAGCAGATAAGAAAGTTGCTGGTGTTAGAACGTAATGCAGAGAGAATTCACATACAGGTAGCCCTGTGAAATTTAGCTTGGTGAATAATTACCATGATGATCATAATTAATAATTATCTTGTGCCAGTGGAGAATTGTACTAATTGGTAATCTCTTCTCTTAAAAGTCGTAATATTTTATTTCTGCTTATTGCTAACTATTAAGTGGAATGCTAATGGAAATGTGGATGACTGGTATTGTAATAATTATAACTGTAATCACATTCAGCAGCTAACCTTTAATTAAATTAAATCAGATGCTGTAGTGAATTGGCTACATAGAGTTGTATTTCTAATAATATATTTTATTGGGAAAAATTCTTTTCTTCCACAGAAAGTCTTTACAGATCAGATTAAAATGATGTGGATGTGCTTTACTCCTAAGAAGATGCTTGTTGTGGTAATAAGTGGGTTAATTGCATGCATATTCATCAGGTGATAGAGTTTCAGGATAAACACAAGTTAGTATGTAATAAGTTCCACTGTTGCTAATAGAATTATAATGTTATCTTGCAATTACATGCAGGTCATTCTTGGATGTTCAATCGGTAATGAAAATATGTATGCAAACTTGAAATTTCTTGACTGGAAAGCAATTAGACAAATCCATTCATGTAATTTTTTTAAAGACTGAATTGAATGATTAGGGCTTAATTCTTCTTTCTTTTACAAATCTGGGGATTTTCTAAAATGATGTCTACAATTATTGGGTATATATTTTATGCCCATGAATATATATGTGTGTGGTGGGCATATACATATACACGTATGCATAGATATGTAGGAATAGATAAGCAGATACCCCCAAACCCAGTCCAAGTCTTGTTGAACTAATTAACGGCCATCACTGTCATCAAATGAAGGCAAGAAATCTGGCACTCTATGCATATGTGTCTCTCCTCATGTGGACACAAATGAAGATAGAACAAGTTCCTGAAATAAAAATTCTGAGTAACAACTAAGTTTCTGTTTAAAAAAACACTTTGTCCATATCTCTGACCTGAATCACTGTATTCTCTAGCCTTCTTTTTTAGGTAATTTGTTCAGAAAACTTCTGGAAGAAAATAGATACAGAAAATCTTACAGAATTGTGGCCCATGCAGTCTCTATGGAAAATATTCAACTCTTCTTTTGTAGAGAAAGCATCCACAGCAATAGGTAAAAGAACGTGTGGTTACGTTCTAATAAAACTTTATTTATTAAAAAAATAACAGATGGTGAGCTGGATTTGGTTCACAGACCCTAATTTAGTAAACTGATATATTAAAAAATATTTTTGAGCATTTTTATATGTCAAACATTGTTGTAATTGCAATAGTGATGGATAACAAACTAGAGTCTTTTCTAATCTCCCATGTAGCAAATAAATGGCCCCATACACTAACGAATGTTTGCTAGGAAGATCCAAGATCTATTTTCATAATTTTAGAAGTTGAAGGTTAGAAAATAAGTTAGATATTTACATCAACATCAATAATTGTGGGTTAAATCACATATAGATCATGAATATGTCTAGAAAGTGTTAGGAGAGGTTAAGTAAAAAAGATTTTTTTAACTACAAAATAAGATTTAATAAAGTGTGTATCCTTTGAAGAATTTCAGCAATTGTTATGTCAAATGCAAAGTTGTAGAAGACTAAGGCATAGTTGAGACCTAAGTAATATCTGGAGAAAATAAGAATAGGGCCAGGGTTGATAGCATTTATCACTAATCCCAGCTACTTGGGAGATAAAGATTGAGAAGGTCAATCATGGTTTGAGGCCAGCTCGGACAGAAAGTAAGCTGGATACTACTTCAATAATCCTGGCATGGTGACACATGCCTAGCACCCAAGATATGTAGAAAATACAGTGGCTTGCCTTGAATAAAACCACAAAAAATATCTGAAAAAAAATCCCAAAAGTACAAAAAGATTTAGGGCATGGTTCTAGTGGTAAAGCACTTGCTTTGCAAGCATGAGAAGCTGAGTATAAACCACAGTACTAACAAAAAATAGAAGAAAGGAAAGAAGGAAGGAAAAGGGAAGGAAGGAAGGTAGGAACAGAGGAAGGGAGGGGGAAGAGGAAGGAAAGAAAAGCAGAGTGAATGGCAATAAACCTAGTAATTAATTTGGGCTGGATTATGGAAGCCGTTAAAATCAGTATTAAAGACTATACCTTATATGTGAGATAAGGTAGATAATGAATGTCACGGAGTATTTTTTAGCATTAAATGACATGAGAACATCTGAGTAAAAGAAGAATGGATGTGGTGACAACCTGGCAAAAGGACAGAGGAGAGAAACCTTTGCAAAGTTTGCAGGGTTAAGAAGGCAACTCAAAATGCAATATAACGATCCCTTGATATATAATGAGAGCCAGAGCTAGCTTGCTGCCTTGGGATATGCAGAAAGGCAGAGCTTCTAGAGACTCCTAGAAAGTTGTTAAGACCATGGTGGCCTAAGGCACTGGTCTTGCTGAGCTAGTTTGCTGCCCAGATAAATGCATGTAAATGATTTAATGTTTATGAAAGTAATTGCCTTTGGAATAAGAGGAGGTAAATGAGACTGATGAGAAATTTAGCTCTATCTATAATATTTTTTTTTGCCAGTCCTGGGCTTGAGCTCAGTGCCTGAGCACTGTCCTTGGACTTTCTCAAGGCTAGAACTCTACCACTTGAGCCTCAGCATCATTTCCGGCTTTTCTCTATGTATGTGGTACCGAGGAATCGAACCCAGGTCTTCGTGCATGCTAGGCAAGCATGCCACCACTAGGCCAAACTCCTGGCCCTCCATCTATAATATTTTTTAAGTTCTTGTTCTAAAAAGTGTGAAAGAAATGTTAAAAAATTAGCAGGCCTGTGTGGGATTATTCTTTGATCACAGATTTCTTGGTGGCAAGAAATACATTTTCAATCATTTTAAAAATAGCTTTGTTTTCAGGGCGTATGAGTTTATTTCAAGGCAACTTTGTGCGCCATGACTTGTAGCTTTGTATTTATTCAATGCATATTATCAGATTTGTACTGTTTGACTTAGGTATCATTAATTGAATTACAACTTTTTTCCCATTAAATACTGTCCTTCAGTTAAAGTTAGTGTATAATTAGAAACTTTTAAGGTCAATTATGACCAGTAGCATGTAACAGGAAATATTAAATATTTTAGATCTGTTTCAGTGTTGCTCAGTAAAATGGGACAGTGCTATGAAATCTAGGGAAGCAGAATGTTACCAACAAATTTAAGGGATAGGTTTTGTTCAACTGAGCTAAGAGAACAAATAATCACGCTAAATATAATCCACTTAACAGCACCAAAGCATAAACTTCTATAAAAAGTTATACATATATAATGTATAGTATGTGTAATGTATGTGTGTGTGATCAATGGGCAATATAAGATAATATAATACACAATATGAAAACATAATACATGACCTATGTACATGTAATATAATAGGAAATCAGAAAATGATTGTATTTCCTTATACATATTTGTATCATATTTTATAGTGGTGAATCTTTTTCAATTTGTGAACCTTCTATGGTTCTTAGTTCTCTGCCCTCTTTTGAGCATTTAGCTCTTCTCACTCTCTTCCTGTACATGTCCTTTATTTATTCATCTCCACTTAGGAAGAGATCCTTTGGGATTTAAACTCAGCTCTTTGCAAAATATTCTCTTATCAACAAATTCTGCCTTAGATCTATTTGAGCTTTCTATCATCCAAAATGAATCCAGTAATGTGGGGCAGGCTGTGGGGAGGCACAAAAAAGAACATGTTCTTCTTCATATCACTGAAGAGAGATCTGCTGGCCAAAGCCCAGGGGATTGTGGGAGTGATGAATGAGCAGAAGCCAAATGGCCCTGGGGACAAAGAAGCTCTTTGGCAAACGATACAAACCTGGGAAACCAGAGCAGACCCTTGAGAGGATTGACTCCTGCACATCTGTTCCCCACTTTGCCTGATGTCTCATGGAGTCTGCTCTTTGTTTTTTCCCTTGGAGATCATGCAGGAATCAACTGCCAAACATGCCTTACACCTCCATGCCATCTAATTATAGCCTGTAACACTCCAGAGTGCTGACACTGCTGAGCTATTGACTCTTGACACTCTCTAGAGCTCTTAATTATCTTTTCACATAAGCCCCTTTCAGACCTGTCAACTTCTTTGTATTGTTTATGAAGAAAAAAGAAGTAGCAGATGAAGATTTCAGGACTATGCCCTCGAAGCACAGTTTCAATGGTGAAGGCTCTTGAGGATCTGTGCATACACACAAAAATACACAGCATGGAAAAGTATGAAATGTGGGAAGACAGATGCCCAACAACAAATCTTATGCCATCTAGCAATATGCAAATAAATATAGACAAGATCAAGTGAATTTGAACTTTATTCAGTGAAAAATAGACACATGCATGCACATATGCATATGCATATGCATATACATACACATCTGACTAAACTTATAATAACTAAAAACTCACTAAAAATCACTTCAAAACCTAATGTTATTTTATTATTTTTAGCCAAGCACCAGTGGCTCACACCTGTGGCCTTAGCTACTTGGGTACCTGAGAGCTAAAAGAACACAATTCAAAGCCACCCTGGACAGAATAGCCATCAACCATTGTAATTCCAGGCTGTAGGTATGGCTCAAATGATACAGCAACAGCTATGAGCAAAATAAAAAGCCAAGGGAGAGTGTGAAGCCCTGAGATTAAGCCCTGAAACTAGCAAAAATAAACAAAAACAAATAAAATTAAAGTAAAATTTTAACTCACCATATTAGGTAATTTCAAAGCAATGCATGGTTTGCCTTATTTTAGAAAATATAAGTAACTTAAATGTTTAAGTATTTTAAAACTACTCAAACATTTTTTTTCTTGCTGGGTATTCAATTGATTGTAGGAAACATTAGCATTACTGCTGCCCCTATCAAATTCAGGTAACATGTAGTTCAGAGATCTGAAGTGATTTGCTTGAAGCCTTCTACATAATGGAGCCATGAAACATTTCAATTGAAAAGGGATTCGGTTTTAAAGGTAGGATGTGTGGTAGCTCTCATGAATGATTAAAATGATCATTGCAAGTCTTTCTTACATGATCTATTTTATTAAAAAGTATCTCATATTGTTACTGTATCTGACTTTGTTACCTGGCATATTGTATAGCCATTTATTTGGTTATTTGAAATAGGAAAGGGAAGGGGAAACAAGATGGTTGGGAGGGACTGGGGGGAGGGAAATGGGAACAAAAACATGAGAAGGGCTATCAATGTGTGAGAAGTAATACATCTACTATCTGGCGAATGTAACTGTAACCCCTCTATACATTATGATGACAATTAAAAAAATAAAAATAAAAAAAGAAATATGTATAAACTAGTATACCATTTCTCAAGAAATCTAATACAGACTATTAGTGATGCTGTGTTGGAAATTGCAGTTGCTTCTACTCATTTCAGCTTGCACTTGGCACACTTAACACTTCCTTGACAGAGAACAGGTGATGTGGCTAACTGACATTCAATCATCATGCTATACAGAAAACATACCTGAAAATCCAAGAATCCTTTTCACATGCTTAGGTTAACAGGAAGTCACAAAAGGTAAGTGTGGAAGAAGTAAAAAGTTCGTTTTTATTCTGGTGCATACTATCTCCCTCCATGATCCTTTAAATTATTACACTCTCCTCTCTTGGTTGTTTTTCCTTTACTGAAGTATGTGGCTAAAATCACATAGGTTCTACAATGCATATAGTTATCCTGGTGGCTTTACTACATTGTTTTAATAAACTGCTTTGGTAAATGGAAATTCCTTTGTGCAACTACTTAAATATTTTTTAATGCTGGGCTGGGAGTTTGGCCTAGTGGTTAAAGTGCTTGCCTAGCATGCACGAAGACCTGGGTTCGATTCCTTGGTACCACATACATAGAAAAAAGCTGGAAATGGCGCTGAGGCTCAAGTGGTAGAGCTCTAGCCTTGAGAAAGTCCAAGGACAGTGCTCAGGTCCTGAGCTCAAGCCCAGGACTGGCAAAAAAAATATTTTTTAATGCTAAAAATGTCAGGCACTTGTGGCTCACATCTATAGTCTTAGCTATTCTGGTGGCTGCGATCTGAAGATCACAGCTTGAAGCCAGCCTGGACAGTAAAATGTGTGAGACTCATATCCAATAAATTACTCCAAATTTAAAAAAAAACAAAACCCCAAAATACAAAAACAATACAACAACAAAAAAGGCTAGAAGTGGAGGTGTGGCTCAAGTGGTAGAAAAAGAAGATCAAGGTTAAAGCCCACTCCTGCTGGACACATCATTTCTGAATGCCCCATGGGAATTTGTGCAAAGCCCGGTCTTTCCCTTATTTTTACTAACTCATACTTGATTCAGAATGGCCAACTTAACTATATCTCAGTTCAGTGAGTTATTGTGAGCTGTGGGGAACCTACATTTTTCTGATAATGGCCAGCTGTTCACTAGGCCTCTTTCACTTTTTCCTCAGGCACACACAGAAATGACTGTTTCTCAGCCTGGTTTGGAAAGAAGTGTGGCCAAGAGTCTCCACTCTACTGGATAGAAATGAGCAAAAGAAATTTGTGATGCTTGTAGGAGTAATTTATTTTTTAAATAAAGCCAAACCCCTGAAGAATAAATTCAGACCTTAGCATTTTTACTACATGTCCAATGAATACTGAAGAATTCAGAACCCCAAACAGAATAGCAGAATAGCATCATACTATGGACTCTCTTTTACAATGTTTCTTTTTTCCTTCCTTCCTTCCTGTCTTCCTTTCTTTCTTCCTCTCTTCTTTCCTTTCTCTTTCTCTGTGTGTGTGGAGGGGGGCAGGGGTGTTTGCTACTACTCAAGGCCTGCCAATGCCCTTTAGCTTTTACCCTCAAGATTGCACTGTATCACTTGAGCCACACTTGTACTTACGGTTTTTTTGTTGGTTAGTTGGAAATAAGAATCTCACAGAATACAACCTAGGTTGGCTTTAAACCACTGTCTTCCTGAGTTGCTAGGATTACCAGTGACAAGTTCAACCTACACACTCTTGATGTTAAATCTTGTAGACACCTTTCCTGCATTGCAGAATCAGTTCCATATTGCAAATATAGTTGAGATCGATTCTATTTAGTTTAAGTATCTATGTGTAAATTGATCGGGGAATTGTCTCCTTTCCTTGAAGGAGAAGATGTATTTCTCACCAAATGATCTTTCAGGCTTCCAGTACTATCTTACAAAGTATTTGATCCAAGGCTGCGCCTAATTCCAAACTGACTCTCAACTCATGTTGCATTTGCCTCTTCTTGCATCTCAAAGCTGCTCATTTTACTTAATTAACTTTTCTGAGCTGCAGTGACATGTCTTGACTCACTTTTCACGTGCCTGAAGTCAGAACAAATGAAAGCAACCAACTTCATTTTGCTGGGCTCCAGGTCAATAACTGCAGCTTGTTTTCCTTCTTCATTCCAGCCTTTCAGAAGAAGGACCCCAGTCTGTCAGTAATTTGGCCCTTTTCTTTAAAACTCCTATTGGCAAATGTGGATTTCTTTTCTTCCACACAGGCATGTTTCCTTCTTCTAAACCCAGAGACTTTCTTCCCCATGAGCTGAATTGACTTTCCAGCTAACTCTAGGGTATCCATTCCACTGGAACACCAAATCGGCTTCTCAGTGTGAGAGCAGCTGCGGCATACCAGCCCTGTCATGCTAATACTTTACAGCTGAGGCTACTTCTTTCTCAGGCCTCTTCAAGTGACTGGATGTACAAAGTATAAATATGCCAAGAGACAAGGGAAATACGTTCAATGATTTTGTTGTATTATTCTACAGTCTCCCCAGGCCTTGAAAACTGCCCAAGGAAACCACAAATAAGATAAATCCTGTGATCATCAAAATGAGGACAATCTCCAAAATATGCGCTGGGTTTTTGGTTGAACAGATTTGAATGGAAGATTGTTGACTTTTCTTAACTTTGGTCTGTTTGTTTTATGTTGTGTTTAAATTAATTACACATGGAAATAGTTCTGCAATGAGATACAGTGATGGTTTCCTGAGAGCAAAGCTCAGTGGAAATCCCTGGAATTATTTAGGAAGACTTTGATGTGAAATTTCTCCGCCTGAAATATAGCAACAACAAAACATGGTATGGGATAATCCTCACTGTTAATGTTGTTTTATTTTGTCCACACAGAGAGAAAATAAGCCAAAAATCATTACTATAATGATATAAAGTGCAAATAAAAATGTAAGATCTAGGGAATTAGGCTTGCCAATCTGTGTCTTTTCTCCTACACTGTACTATTAAGTATTTACTAAGCACTCTTAGCTTACAGTATACTATTTGCAATATGAAAAAGACATGGGGAGTTTCCACTTGAGCAGAATACAAGTACCTATTTTGTGCTATGTAAATAGACTTTCTAAACCTATTGGATCCCACTTTGAAATGTTAAACCATATATGAAGTGAATATTTCATTTCAAAGGTAAAGAAGTAATGCATTATCTATTTCACAAAAATTGTCACAAAAAGATATTCAGAGAACAAATCTGGACGCTAAAGCAGAGAGGAAAAGACCAAATATTTTATTAATACATTTTTTAAATTACCAAAATGTAAGGATGGCTAGAAACTTTCAGCAGAATGAAAAAATGCAATGATTAATTGTTGACTAAATTCACAGAAGAGTAAATTAATGACTGATGGGAAGGTTGTTGGGTAAGTTTCAGTCGGAGATGACGTTAAGAATATAAAAAGGAGTAATGGACATACATGAGGAAATTTCCTACAGAGACATGGCATGAGAATAATGAGCTCACAGTGACAAGCATAATCCCCACAAAACCCCCTGAATCTAAATAACTTTCTTCTCTCACCAAAACTTATATTTTTGCCCCACACTCCCATTAGAAAGACATCTTGGGGTCAAAAGCCATCATGGAAGAAAATACTGAAGAAGTGGAAATCTAAAGAGCCACGAGAAGACAGAGGCACTAAACTATCTTTATCTTTATGCTTTGTGTGGTTCTTCAAGAATGAGCTAGAAAAAGTATATGAGAGACAAAAGTTTAAACTATCTGAAAAAATGTGAAAGCAGAAGGGATTAAAAAAAGTCAATGAAGAAGAAGATAAGAACTAAGTTGTTGCAGATATGCCAGGCCTTTACTTTGGATTGTACTTACTGCATTTTCACAAGTTGCCCACATTAATCTTGGATTTCTCCTCCTGGGTATGTGGTAGTCACTCCATCATGTGCTGAAGCAATGGATGACTCATCAATAAGCACAGATATATGCTAACATCTGGTGTTGAAGTGTGCGATGAATCAGAGTATATCTGGAAAGTCAGACATATAACTAACAAACACTGGTTCTGATCGACATATCAGAGTGGTGAAAACAAATAAAAATGGAAAGACCACAGGCTTTTCACAAGAGGTTATATTTCAATGAGCCTTTTGGGGAAGAAAGGAAAGGTTTTAGTAAAAAGCTAATCTGTAACCAGAATTCTAGAAGTATATAGAAATTAGTGTGTTGAAGGATACAGAGAAAGCATAAATTTTACTTTGAAAATCATGAATAGAGTTCCTAGTCTTACAGAACTGAAGCTTTATTACAGACATTCTTGTGGGAAACGTGGGGGAAACTTTTAAAAGGTAAATTACAAGTCTGAGGAAATGCTTACTATACAGTGTATAATGGGTTATTGTTGCAAGATTTTGAGCAAGACATAGACTTGGTCAATTTCTAGTTTTCAGAGAATTAACCTAGGAGAATATGGGATGTCCATTTGCAAGAGAGAGTGACCTAAGCAATAGGAAACAATAAGGAGCTGGATTTCAAACATGGGCAAAAGCATCAAGTGCTTATCTTGGTCTGTTTTTATTGTTGTAACAAAATGCCTGTGGCTACAACACACACACACACACACACACACACACACACACACACACACACATCACACACATACACACATACACATACACATATACATATATATGTATATATATATATATATAAAACAAAAGGATGTTAAGGATTTTTTTTAATCCCTCAGTTTTGGAAAATCAAGGTCCAAAATCAAATGGCCTCATCATGTTCAGTTTCTGGTGAAGATCTTAAAACATGGTGAGAGCTTGTGCTAATACATCACATGATAAAACAGAAAACCAGGACTCTTTTGGCAACACTTCACTGTGGTGGGAATAACCAGCTCACTCAAGACCAGTTATCAGTTCTTTCAATGAGTAGTGTCTCCAAGGACCTAATTATTTCCACCAGGTCCTCATCTCTTAAAGTTTTCACCACTTCTCAAGAAGTACAGCCCACAAACACTTCAGGGATTCACTCCATCCCACATCTGACTCACACGAAGGCAAGGAAGGTATTGGGCATAGTGATAGGAAAGTGTCTGACAGCTTCCTATCATTCCTAACTCCTCAACAGCTTTGGAACTTTTGGAAAATGGAAATAGCACTACCACTTTGTAGTACACAGAGGAAAGTGTGTGGCTATCACCTCCTTGGAAAATTCCTCGAATGTAGTTCATGTATTGTTCTGATGTCCTTCCATTGTTTCTGTTCTGCCTTCACTTGAGCAATCACCCATTCATCATCATCTTTGTAGAACATACAACTGTACTGATGAGGAACAGCTGCCCATCCTGGGTTTAGTTCTAATCGCCATAACCTTTGCCATAAGCTGCGACCCTGCCAGGATGCAATGTGAATATTGTCACTGGTGTTCATGAGTAATATTTTTTTAAAAAATGGGGGACAAGCGAGATTGCTAACCAAGAATGAGGAGAGACTTAGAGGAACAAGTACAAGAGTCAGAACAATCACAATTGAAGCAGGTAGTTTAAAATCCTAGGGTAAAACTGACAGTAGTGATACTTAGTAAAATTATTTTTAACACTGTGTAAGCAATAGATAGAATGGATGAGAAATGTTTTCTCCTCTTTTACATGGATGGCCATGTAGCTTAATCAGCAAAAGGACTGCAAGTAATCAATTTAGAGTTTTTAGGGAGAGTCTATGGGTGCGCATAGCACCGGTAAAGAGGCAAAGACCGGTAAAGACAGAATGTTCACAGAAAGCATGTTACCAAGAGGGCGATGCTTAGTGCTCAAAGGGTCATAAGGCTTGGTAGAAGAGTGGCAGAAGAAAGCAAAAGCCTACACAAGAGTATAAGAGTCAGTATTGAGAAACCAAATGGGAGGGAGTGAGGGAGGGAGGAATGGAAGAGGGAGAGAGGAGAGATGGAGACAAAGAAAGAGAGGGTTGGGAAAAGGAGGGAAGGAAAGAGAAAGAAGTAAATAAAATGGAAAGATGGGGAGGAGAGAAAAGGGGGAGAGGGAGGGAGGGAAAAAATGGAGCTTGGGGCAGAGAGGAGAGAAACTCAAATCAGAAATAAAAGCCACAATCTATTCATCCATCTCTTATTTCTTAAAGAATTTTCAGATTTTGTTAATATACACAGAAGTTGATAGTCTAAATTTTTCTTTGAAATGTAATAATGTTCCCACTGAAGTCAGTCTGGTCACATAGAGCAGACAGAATTAGAATAGCTCACACATGAAGAAACTCGAAGTGCCCACATAGTATGTGACCTTCAAGTATCAGGTTTATGTGCACTTTAAAGACACATTTGTGAGTAGTATTTATATCACTGTGATCTTCATGCACTTTGTCAAAAGGCATAAACAACTAATCATCCAGAGCTCATTTCAATCACACTCCACATTTTTTTAAACTTCTGAAAAGTAAGGAAACAAGGTAAATTTGGGCAATTGTGCTTGAATGCATTTCTATTTTTGTCTGCAGACTTGGAATAAGCTGAGCAGAGAGTCAAGTTCAGGATTATATGACAATGATTTCTGAGGAGTACAGCTCTGACCAGAGTAGTATGGATTTATAATTTGATCAGATTTTATTGATCAGTAGTATAGTTCAATTTAATTTTAGTGGTGAGGACTTGTAATGAACTTCACAGTAACACAGTCATTGCTCTGAAAACTAAGTTTAACTCAGCAAAAACACAATCAAAACAAGTCACTGAAAATACTATAACATGAAGTGTGAGGAAGAACATTGTAAGATGTCTTGTTTTAACTTACTCTGCAAATGTCTTTACATTTTCATTAATCATTAAATGAGCCAACTCTGAAAAGTATATGTAGTGGGTTACAGGAGCAGAAAATGCAATAAATATTATAGTATAAGCTAACTGAGGATTCCAAGTTCCAGGAATTGCAATAAAAGAAATCTGATTGGTTCCAAATAAGAAAAAAAATAGATTGATTGACTGGTAATATGTCTATATCATTTGTGTGTATATATATACAAATATTAATTATATAGTGGATTTATATTAGTGGCTTCCCTATTTTCATTGGAAATTTTGCCTTAGTGGCCAAATACTTAGGTAACTCATTTTCAAGAAGAGGACTTCTACAAAATAATCATGCACCTTCTTCAACTATCAACTTCCAATCAATCGAAATTGAAGAATCCCTTCAGACCTAAGACTATATCACTCAAGTGAATTTTTTCCACTTACAGAAAAAAATGAGAATTGCAGGGCAAATAAGAGCTTCACATAGATTTGTTCTAATATATTGTAGAACTGTACTTTGTACACAGCAAAATGAGTAATCAAATATAAAATTCTGAGAAATTGCAAGATCAAAAAGAAAATATGAATAGAATACACTACAATTGGAGATGCCCAAATAAAGTACAGCTGAGGACAAAAGTGAGCTCAGCATCAAAGGAGAAAACTTCAGTCTTAAAAATCCTCACTGTTTGATTCGCGACAAATAAATTGTCTTCTACTTTTTTTTATTTCTTTTCCTGACAAATAACAAGAAAGTTAACCTAACTCATGAGGATATTTTATTACATAAGATAATTCATATAAGGTACATAGGAAAGCATATGGTACATAGTAAGTATCCAATAAGTACCATTATTAATGATATAATATACTATCACTATGTGATCATAGTGCTAGTAGCAAATTATACATGGTGCTGCCGAGAGTCTTTTCAGTTATGAAAGCTGTAATAATAATTGCTATTTTAAAAATATATTTTCAGCTACACTTTACTGATCAGTGCTGGTTGAGAAGTCAAAGGCCTACATGCAAAAGAACACTGTCTTGAGCTCCCTCATGCTCTTGGTCAGAGAGAGTTTCTAGAAGATGTTCAGTTGTATCAGAGGGCCAGAGGATGGGGTACCCTAGCAGACAGCTCTGTGCCCTGGTGACCTGTTCCCTGGACCCTGTCATCTGGGATATTTCTCTTTTCTTCTTTCAGTTTTAAGTAAATGTTTTCAAAGCCAGGAAAAAATATATGAGACACACTCAATATAATATAATTATATTTATATATGAATATATAGGTAAATATATAGGTATATATACAGGTATATATGTATTCATGCTGCATGTTTACATGTATATATACACATAAACACAGATGATGTATAATTCAATTTTGATATGTGTAGAACATACATACACATACACACACACACATAAATATATATGTGTGTGTGTATGTGTATGCATATACAAGCAGAGACAGAAACAGACATAGAAGCAGAGAGAATGTGTTGGTTTATTTTCTTTTCTAATAGGTTTTAGAGCTTCCAAACCGCTTTTGTCTGAGATGAAATAGACCTAAAGAACATGATATTGTTCTAATTCAGATATCTTTCTCTGCAGTGGGATATAATGAGGACTTTAGCTCCCTGGAACAATAACAGAAAAACAACTATTCCACAGGGAAAAAGATCTGGAATTTTCCTCATTTTTTAAAAATGCCCATCCATGCTTGCTTAGCATGCATGAGGCCCTGGGTTCGATTCCTTAGTACCACATAAACAGAAAAAGCCAGAAGTGGACCTGTGGCTAAAGTGGCAGAGTGCTAGCCTTGAGCAAAAAGGAGCTTAGGAACAGTGCCCAGGCCCTGAGTTCAAGCCCCAAGAATGGCAAAAAAAAAACACTCATCCAAACTTGATGGAATTGTAAGGTAATTTATTTGAAAACTTATTAAATTATCACATGACATGTGCCATAAAATCTTTTCTTTGAAAACACATGTGTATGTGTAAGTGTGTGTATGTGATATAAAGGTAAGTATAGACATAGATAATTCTGAAATTGACTATTTTAAGAGTCAAGATTGGTTAAGGAAACAATCAAAAGGAATCTTGCTTTATATTTTCATATAATTATATATTATTTATATACCAGAGTATTTTTGTTTCTCTAATTTTAAGCATCTAATTTAATGACTAGATCTAGACTATTGCCTACAATAGTTGACTCGGGTAAGTTCACATGTTAGGATGGCAGAAAAAAAAGACTTTTAATATTTGATTTATAAATGAGCTATTGCAGTAGGAACAGGACAACTACTTTATAAAAATATTTTGGTATGCAGGCATCTTGAAACAACTTCAAAATCTGGACAAAATGTTAAAAATTTATTTGAATCAAATAGAGAAAATTCAGTAAGGATCGCAGTTCCAAGATTGTAGAATCTTGACAAATTGAACTCAGCATTGAGAATTGATTTGTTTCTAAGACTATCTGGCAAATTTTGAAAAGGTAACTATAACTCCAGGATTCTGAGCTGAGTACTCAAATCCTCACATATTTAAGATGATACAAATTAGAATTTCAGCTTTGTCATTGTAGTAAACAAGTTCCTACAAAGTTCTCTTAGCACTCATTTAGGATTCTGAAAAACTTCCTTATTCCTTAAAGAAATAATACAGAAATTAAAACAAAAACAAAAACACTCTAGCAAAGTCTAAAATCTATCTTAGCATTACCTCAGTTCTTTTAAAAAATGCTTAAAAAATTATCTTTAATGTCAGTATATAAGTATAAAGCATCTTAAACCAGATGCCTGTGGCTCACGCCTGAAATCCTAGCTACTCAGAAGGCTGAGATCTGAGGATTGAGGTTCAAAGCCAAAGGGGGAAAGAGTCCCCCAGACTCTTATCACCAATTAAACACTAGAAAAATGTAAGTGGCACTGTGGTTCAAGTAGTAGAGTGCACTAGCCTTGAGCTGAAGAGCTCAGGGACAGTACCCAGGCCCAGAGTCTAAGCCCCATGACTGACACCCTCCCCCCACCAAAGGAAATGAAAAGCATCTTAAATAATATCAACCCATCATTCTCTCCCGCCTCTCCAACCCCACCTCAACTCATTCCTTCAAGTTTCTTGGCTCCATTTTCACACATTAACATTAAATATGACAATATTTGTCCATCTTGCCTCATTCCCCAATTCTCTTTTACTTCACCAACCTAAACAAATCATGTGTTAGTTGCCAAGTTCTTCGAGTTAAACTCTTAGTTGTTAGTTGTTACACCATTGGCATCTCCTCTGCATATGTCATCGATTAGTACTTTAGTTAGTTGTTTTGTCGTGTGTAGGTATTTGACCGTGTGTATGTTTTGGGGGTGTATTTATGACCTGGAATGGCCATTTCACCTATAAACACTCATTTGATTTCCAGATGCACATGTAATTCTTCTCAAAATAATATATCATCAATTAAGGCTCAGTTTATTACTTCGTAGCTGATGTCCATGATGTAAATAGAATTAACAAACATGCAGAGACAAGACAATAGGATTCAAAATCCAGAATAAAAGACCAACTATGAAAACCACCCTTCACAGGATGCTAATCACATAGAAGTACCAGATGCGACCCTCAAGTAGCTGTGATTAATATGTTCAAATATATCAAGGGAAGAGCTCAGAATGTCAATGCAGAAGTGAAAACTACTTAATACAAAGAATTCTCTGCAAAATAAATTACTTTCTTCTATATTATACAGTCTTGTAGAATTTCCAGAATCATTCAAAATAATTATGCCAGTCACTAAAAATCCTATTAAACCAAATTTAATGACCCTTAGATGCTTTTGTCATGATAACTGTTTTCTCTTATATTTTTAAATTTGGAGGACTCAAAGTTTCTTTAACGATTTTCATTTCTACCTTTCAAACATTATAAATCTTTATAATTACTTTATATTTTAGAAAAACTGTTTTACTGCTCTTGATCAGTGACTAATTTCATCCAATTGTCAGTAACTCCCTTCTCATCCCCACACAATTTTCAATTTAACATCTCTCCTATTGAAAAAGCCTTTTAAACAATTTCCTAATTATAAGTATTATGAATGCAAATGAGTAGCTACAAGAAAAAGGACTAAATAATATGTGCACTGGAAAGAATATACTGCTGAACTATAAAGCTGAGAATTTAATGACAGAGTAAGGAAGTGTTGAAAGACATAGAATTACAGAAAAATAAATTAAAACTTAAAATCAAGCTTATTGTTTCTTCTTTTCAGAGAAGAGCAGCTGTTTCTGTGCTATATTTATTTGAAAAAGTTTAATTCTGTAGTGATATTTCTGCTTTCTCTGTATACGTACATTTAGACACATTCATCGTATTTACAAACCATGAAATGTATAAAAAACATGCCAAATCGACATTGCTTTTTAAAAAATATTCTTCTTTGGCTTATAATTAAACATAGGCAATTTCGAACAAGAAGAACAAATTCTAAAATGTGATGTTATAACTTGTTTGGCAGTACTGTTTTTTTTAAGTGTGTTTTCCTCCTTTCAAGCCACTTAGAGAAGTTAATTGTAATAGACATTCATATTAGAAAGAAAAGCAAATCTTTAAACTATATGTCAAGAATTGACCTTGGCTAAGTTATTAGAGCACAGGCCAAGGAGCATAAGAGTCAGGTACCAAGTTCGAGTTCCAGACCCAAATCAAAAGAAGAGAGAGAGAGAGAGAGAGAGAGAGAGAGAGAGAGAGAGAGAGAGAGAGAGAGAGAGAGAGAGAGAGAGGGAGGGAGGGAGGGAGGGAGGGAGGGAGGGAGGGAGGGAGGGAGGGAGGGAGGGAGGGAGAGAGAGACAGAAAGAAAAGAAAAGTAGTTGACTAGGAGACTAGGATAATTCTGCAGCTTCTTGATACTATATATCTTGTATTATATCAATAGTTTCAGTAAGAAAAACTTGAAAAGCATCTCCTCCTGCTCCCCAAATGCTAAACCTCTATTTGCAGATATCAGCATCCTACTGTAATAAAAAGGACTGAAAGACATAGATTAAATATGGAAGGGACGAAAAGTGAGATCCAATTTCTGCCTGCAGATATAACCTAAGGTATCTATTGTGAAGCTCTGAGATTGGGAGATGTCTAGGAAATATGGCAAAGGTCATTTCTGAGAGGTAAGGAGTGTTCTGTTCAGTTTCATAAGTCTGGAGACAGAAAACAGAATCTATGGCTTCGAAAGCAGTTAGGAGAAAAGCAAGGAACAAAAGTCTAAGCCTCACACTTATAGCTCAGTTTTTGTTTGTCTGGTTTATTTTGCTGGTGAACCATTTGCTGATCAATCCCAAAAGCAAAGAAGAGAAAATAAAAATAGATAAAAGACACAAATGAGCTTTACATGTCCCTCTGTGCCAAGGAGGAAAGATTGGGGCTCATAGCTTGTAAGGATTTCTACAGGTCGGGATTGTGAGGTGAAAACAATCAAAGTTCAAGAGTGGAAGAAAATTAGAAATGCAATATAATGAAGTTTAGGAAGACTGCAAATGAGCCTTGGGCCAGGTCAGCCTAAAACTAAATTCAATGGCTCTAACCTATTGTCTCTTGAACAAAGGATGACGGCTCCTACAGAAAGATGACATTATTCAAAGCTTCTACTATTTTTATCACACTATTTTGTTTACCATCTTGATATCTAAATCAAAATTACCAACCCCCCAAGAAGTAAGAAGAAAAAAATAAAGACATCACAAGTAGGCCCAAACAACTACCTAGATAGTGATATAATCAGCTATATATTTCTTAAAATAATTAACTTGCAAGTTTCACCATACAGAAATAGGAAATGGAAATCTAAAACAAATTGTGTATGAAAACATTTGAGTAAATATTACATAAATGAAAACCACCATGACAGTGAACTTTTAATGAAGGGATAGCAAGCCAAAGAGATACCTGTTAGAGAGGATGATTAATATGGAAATGACAGAGATGAAGTTTACTAATAATTGTATTAAAACTAAAGGAATGGGGCCAGAAGCATGGCCTACTGGTAGAGTGCTTGCCTAGCATGCACGAAGCCTTGGATTCCATTCCTCTCTACCACATCCACAGGAAAAAAAAATGGGAAGTGGTACTGTGGCTTAAGGGTAGAGGGCTAGCCTTGAGAAAGCTCAAAAATAATGCCCAGGCCCTGAGTTCTAGCCCCAGGACTGGCAAAAATTGAATTAACAAATGCAGCAGACACACTAGATACTATGTTGAAAAGGGACTATTCAATTTGTGAGTGGGGACAAGAAGGAAAACCTGGGAGAGAGCAAAGGAAAGGGTGGTACTGCCCCAAAACAAATGGACTGATTGACTAACTTAATGTAACTGTGACCCTTTGTACATCACCTTTATAATAACTATAAAGAAATATAAAACCCAACAACCCCTCTCTCCAAAATCAGAAAACACACACTGGTGGGCCATGCCTATAAACATAGTTATTTAGGAAGCTGAGATCTGAGTATTATATGTAGTTTATAGCCAGCCCAAGGAGAAAAATCCACAAGGTTCTACGTCTAGTTAATCAGCAAAAGCTGTAATAAGACAGTAAAAAACAGTGTGTGTGTGTGTGTGTATGAACAGAGCCCCAAAGTTTATAGGGGTAAACATTGTAAAGTAAGGATAGACAGACACTTCAATACCCATTTTAAACAATGACAAAATAACCAGATAGGAAGCCAATGAGAGAGAAATTAAACAGCATTTTAGAAAAATTTGAACTAATATATATTTTAAATAATATTCCTCCAAGCCAGCAGAATAATATTCTGTTTAATAGGATATGAAATAATTTGAAGCCAGCCTGGTCAAGAAAGTCCATGTGCTACTTATTAAGCAAGAAAAAAAAAACAAAACAAAACAGGAGTGGTTCTGTGGCTTAAGTGGTCGATACCTTTTTGCCTTAAGCAAAATAGCTAAGGGACAGTATCCAGGCCTGAGCTCAAACCTCAGTACCAAGACACACACACACACACATACCCACACACACAAACACATAGAGTATGGAACATTTTCTAGGATGGATTATGTATTATATCTTCTCAATATATAGCATAAGAATCATAAGACAAAATATTTTTAAATATTGAAATTACATATATACAAACAAATCTGCAACACAGAAAACCACAAATGCACATATTTTAAGCAATAGCCAATACATTCCCATGTATAAATCTGAAGTAATGACATATCAATATTAATGAGATACAGCAAAAAATATAGTGCACGGAAGGAAATTTATGACTACACATATCAAAAAAGACTAAAAAGATCTTCAACCTCATCTTTTACCTTAAGACACTGGAAAATGAAAAGTAAACTCACAGAAAATAGCAGGAAGGAAATAATAAAGATTATGGGAAAATAAGAGAAATAGAAATGACCAAGATAATAGAAATATAACAAATTTAAATTTGTTTGCTTTAAACATCAACAAAATTGGCAAAACTTCAGGTAGACTAAACAAGAACAAAAGTAGATTTAAGTTACTGGACTCAAAATCAAGAGAAGAGGCATTATTACAAGGTTAGAATTTTTTTAATGATGATTAAAGAAAATACTGTGAACAATTGTTCATCAACAAATTAAATAACCAAAATGATATGGGAAACCAAATATAGAAACCACTAAAACTGGGGCCGGGAGGTTAGCCTAGTGGTGGAGTGCATGCCTAGCATGCACGAAACCTGGGTTTGATTCTTCCCACCACATACATAGAAAAAAGTCAGAAATGGTTCTGTGGCTCAAGTGGTAGAGCGCTAGCCTTGAAAAAGTCCAAGGACAGTGCCCAGGACCTGAGTTCAAGGCCCAGGACTGGCAAAAATAAAAAGAAACTACTAAAACTGACTCCAAAAGAAAGAAATCTAAATACACAATTATGACTAATGTTATATTCCTAATTTACTAGTCCCCAAGGTACTCCAGTATTTAGCCATTGTTTTCAGTGCTTTGGCAAGAGTGCCATCTCAATAAAGGTATTAAAAACAAAACAAAACAAACAAAACAAAAAAAATCTTGTGAAAGTCTATTGGAGTAGAGACTTACAGGCATCAATGAAAAGTAAAAATCTTGAATGATTTAGTATCATCTTCACAAAATGTTCTAAAACTCTACTTCATGTAAGAAGTTACTAATATACATATAAAAATTTGCTCAATATAACTAAAGAAATCTAAATTTAAAACATGGTATATTACCCTATATTTCTCATAAGAGCTAATTTTTTTAAAGATTCTGGTCAATGTAAATGCTTCTTCGATTTCATGGTAGCTCCACTGTAGCTAGAACTTAAATGTACAACAATTCTTCTTTGGAAAGATCTTGGCATTAAATAATAAAGCTGACTACTAGGGGTCTTAGCAACAAAAATGTGAATCTAAAAACAAATCCAAAGTGAGGACCATTTGGAAAGTCAGTGCTCATCACTCTTCAAAGATATTATTGTTAGAAAGGCAACAAATAAGAAATGGTTTTTTCAATGGAGAAAACCAAGTAACTCAATTCTGACATACAAGTTGCTTGATTAAATATCAATTTTTAAGCAACTATTCTGTTTACTACAAAAAATATTCAGACATAAAGGATGTTGATTAGAATAAGAAGATAACATTGTATAGAAGTGGATTTCTTAAACATAATTGTGTTTTTAATTAATTTTTATTTGAAAATGTTTATGTATCATTTAACTATAACCTCTTCTGTTTTTAAAATTGCGTTTATATAGAAAAATTCACTGCTTTAGCTCGACATGGTGGCTCACACTGTAATCCTAGCTACTTAGGAGGCTGAGAACTGAGGATCAAGGTTCAAAGCCAGCCCAGGCACAAAAGGCCCTCAGACTCATACCGCCAATTAACCTCTAGAAAATGGTAAGTGGGGCTTGACTCAAGGGTAGGGTGAAGAGCTGAAGAGCTCAGGGACAGAGCCCAGGCCAACTTCAAGCTCCATGACCCACGAAAAAAGAAAAAAAACAAATCGAAAAAAAGAAAAGAAAGGAAAAGGTCTTGCTTTTAGGACACAATTCAGTGAACTACTTAGAGGCAAAAGAAAGGAACAGAGAAAATCACAATAGTAAAACATTAAAATGTGATCAAACTAAATAAATAATGAATGGCTACACAGTATACTATTTGTTGGTTTATTTTAATGCTAATAAAATATTCAGACAAAATAAAACACCTGTGTACATGGCTACCAACAGATGTGAGTACAACATTTATAGTAGTAATATTTCAGTAGTAAGAAAAAAACTTTAAAAAAAGAAAAAAACTTGAAAAATCCTACAGTTGATCAACAATATAATGGATAAATTGTTATAATGAAATTCTTTACAGAAATGAGTAAACAAACTACTTCCAGACAAAAATGGCATGTATATTTTCATGGATATAGTAGAGGCAAAAAAATCTAGACATAAAAATCCTAATAGGGTAAGGGAAAGTGGGAGGAAAAACATGGGAAGGGGTATCAATATTCTAGAAGTAATGTACTCACTACTTTAAACATATAACTGTAAGCCCTCTATACATTACTCTAACAATAAATTTAAAAAGAAAAGAAATTGCACAATCCAGAGTTAAAAGAGAGAGAGAGAGAGAAAGAAAAAAAGAAAGAAAGAAAGAAAGAAAAGAAAAGAAAAGAAAGTTTATGAAGAGGAAACATTGTGTCAATGGAATTTAGGACTGTGATAATTTTTGCATATTTACTAACTGGAATGTTCCAAGAGGGTATGTTAAAAGATGATAATATTGTTAATTTCTGTCACATTGATAATAAAATATTCACCTCATGAAAATTCATCAAAGTATATATACTTCTCATCATGTTTTATTTAAATACATATATTGATTAAAGTTTGATGCTTCAAAATTTATCAATAGCTGGGTGCTGGTGGCTCACATCTGTAGTCCCAACCACTCAGGAAGCTGAGATCTGAGGATGCTGGTTCAAAACTAGCCTGAGCAGGAAAGTCTATGGGACTCTTATCTCCAATTAATCACAAAACTAAACAAAACCAAAACAAGCTAGAAGTAGAGCTATGATTCAGGTACAGTCCTAGTCTTAAGTAAAAAGCCCAATGACAGCACCCAAGCTCTGATTTCAAGTCCCAGGACTGATATACACACAAAAGTTATCAGTGAGCATTTTTTTCTTGCTCATTTGCTTTCCTCCAGATTATATTCAACCCAAGTAGAAAGTAGAGAATTTCTGCATCTTCCCAAGACTTGAAATTTGAGTCTTTCAATTTGCTGGTCTCTCACAAATTTAGCTTTCCAAAAGCATTGTCACAAAACTGATGATACAGTCAAAGCATATATAATCAAAGACAGTTGTCTTTGCATCATATTGGCTTTTGATAGATACCCAGTTGACATATGCATCAAATACTGGGCTAGGTTCAGGCATTCAGGTACATATCAATTACATCTTCATCTTAGCTCCAAAGAAATCAGCTATCAGTCTTGATATTTTTATCAATGAAATCCTAATGAGAATTCAGAAAGGTGCAGGGTCAAGATTCCTTTTCAGGGCTTAAGAGTTTGATTCCATAGAGCCTTATATATTAGTAGTTATCATTGACAAGGAAAATTACTGTCATAATAGATATAATAAAATTCTTTTCAGTTCCTCACTAAAATCATTTTTCTAGCAGCTCTCCACCAACTTCCATCTATTGTACCAAAGCCAACAAGCAATCTTCTAAATTACTTTGCTTATTTGTATCATTATTAGACTGGTACTTGTCCGTGACAGTAACTACATATATTACCAGCTTGAAAGGGAAAGTCAAGGAAATGATTAGGTTTATTGACTAGTTAAAGACAAAATGATCATTGTCTGGCACAGATAGAAACTTAAACCATAGGTTCCTAAGGTTAAACATTTTGTATATGGGTCTTGGCCACAGAACTGTAAAGTCAATCAAAATCATTTTGTAGTGTCCAATCAATTGCTCTTCCTGGTTAGAGTATTTGAAAATGATAGAAAAAGACTAGACTTTGGGTGAAATCAAACAAGCTTTGAAATGATATGTGAAACCTTTGTTATTAAGAAGGCTCATCACTAAATACTGAAAGCATTCTGTAAACTTACCAGATATTCCACATGTAAGATGAGTAACAAGATTTAAGAGTTCAAGGAACAGTCCTTCACTAGACTAAAATTTGCTTTTTTCCATGCCATCAGCAAATAGCCATCTTCTTCTGTGCCTCCAAGCGCTCTCTCAGAATAATCTGACATCTGTATCTCAGAAAGTGATTGTAACAGGATTCAGATGCATATATATATATATATATATATATATATATCTTGATTTTTCCCCCTGAGTGAAAAGACTGGTTTGGAGCTCTTTGTATAGACACAAATTATAGGCAGCCTTTGGATATGACTCTGAATAGGCATGTACAGGCATTCTTCAAGGGATGATCCACTCTCCAAGACTTGGATTCTGAATCCAGAAAATGCAGCTGCTCTTCTATTTGCTCACAATAACCTATGTTGTACCCTGTGCATGGCTAGTGAGCTTCCTGAACCTCAAGAAGGACACAATTATCCAGAAGCCAGTAGTGGTGGGGGAAAGTATTGAAGTAAAGAGTCCATGAAAGTAATAAAAATTGGACTGAAGTTGATTTTCAAAAATATTTCTTCCTGGCAGATGTGGGAGAGAAACCCACAGTTCCCTTGCTTATGACACTTGCTGTGAGCTCAGAGAGGGAAGTTAAATTCTCTGTTGGAGGACCTCATCATTTTACCCACACACAGAAATTATTATCACTTATCATGTTAAGGTGATAGAACCAACACTCTTAAGAAGGTAGTCATGAGACTATCAGATGAATGCTGAGTCTCTGGTAGTAGGCAGAGCCTAAGAGAGTTTGATGGAATAAATTCTTTCAGAATGTTCTGTAAACAGATTCTGAATTTCAAGAGGAAAATATAGGCTAGGATATAAGTGTTGCTTTATTGCCATGATATATACCAGTGATCTCAAGTGCTCTCATCTGAGAAAAATAACCTGGAGTACTTGTTTAAAGCCTATCCCATTTGGTAAGAGCAACCACTGGACACAGTAGTCTGCAGTTATAAAAAGGGAGACAGTTCTGCTAAATGCATTCCTCTAAACACACTTGGAAATATACTGCTATGACTATATCACATTGATAGTCTCATTTAAGAGAACTCTTTCCTATATGACACAACCAGTGTAATAAATTTAATAACACCATGAATACTTACTAGTTTAATCTACCTCCCTTAAATCTTCAAATCTCTCACTGTGCCACTTGCATGCCACTGTTTTTTTTCATATCATTTTTATTGCAATTAATAGGAGGGTTACATTATATTCACCAGATAGAAGGTACATTACTTCACAAACATTGATATCCTTTCTCATGTCTTGGTCCCCATTTCCCTTCCCCCACCCAATCCCTCATCTATCCTATTTCAATTAAACAAATAAACATATATACAATATATTAGATAACAGGGTGAAAAACTGTAACAATATGAGATAACCAAGGGACAGCAAAAGAGATGAGAGATAACATACTACATTAAGGACAAAAATCACTCATTATATGGCTTTTGTTTCCTTATCCTGGTCGTTTCATTTAGTGTCATCCTATATGGCCTTATACATCCAGACTTTGCTTGATTGTAAATCTCTGCTAGGAGAGCCCAAGGTTTCTAGTGATTATGACAAATGAGGGAAACCATTGAGTCTATGTTCCTTTGAGTCTGGCTTACTTCACTTCATATGATTTTTTTCCAAGTCTTTCCATTTCCTTACAAATGGGGTGATATCGTTCTTTCTGACGTGCATGCCTCTGTTTTATATAACTATTAGAGCATTTTTGCTACCACCTTAGAAATAAGCAACAACAAACAAGTGTATCACATGAAACCAGCAAATAAATATTGACACTATTGATATTATTCAAACTCAGCATTGCTGGGCACTGTAGATTTAAAAAGGTAATAAGTAGGACTAGGAGTTTTGTCTAGTGGTAGAGTGCTTGCCTAGCATGTGCAAAGACCCAAGTTTGATTCCTCATTACCACATACATAGAAAAAGCCAGAAGTGGTGTTGTGGTTCAAGTGGTAGAGCTCTAGCCTCAAAAAAGCCCAAATACAGTGCTCAGGCCCTGTGTTCAAGCCAGGACTGGCAAAGAAAAAAGGTAGTAAGTAGAAGGCTTTCTGAGCTATAGGTATCTTCTGTGTTTATCATTCCCACATTACAGGGAAAAAGAGTTCCATTGCCTCATAAAATCATATTTCTTCAATAAATTTTCAGATTGAAAACAATAGCTCTAGAGGAGGTATCTAGGAGTATATTTCAAAAAGGGTATTTGCATGTTCTTTCAAGTAATTGTCAGAGTCCAGCAAAGAAGGACAAAACTATTTTTATTCCTTGTTGGGAAACTAATGGGAAACTTGCTATGTTGTATCACAAATCAATGACAAAATATGTTGCACTTTTAGGAAGTTGAAAAAAGGTTCCTTTTGGCAACAGAAATAAGGCAGGAGCTTTTAGGAAATGCAGCATGCTCATTCCATTATCCAAATACAGCCTGATTTCATTTTTTTCCTTTTGTTTTGCTTACATGACAGTGTTCCTAGTTCTTGTTACATCAAGAATATAGGACAAATTAAAGCTGGACCAGCAAAATAACACCTTTGAAGTTGAAATGTAATGTCCATGAGAAAAAATTCACATAGTGGAAAAGTTATTTCTGAGACTAGGATGTTCTCTTCCAAGTGTCCTTGGGTATGGAGGGATGGAGATGAAGCCTTAGTGATTATCTATTCTCAATTTGTAGTCAAGGAAATGGACTAAACATAAATTGCAAAACAGTGATTTATGTGGAATGATTTACTAAATATATATAATATATATATATTATATATATATACATTAGCCAGATGCTGGTGGCTTACGCCTGTAATCCTGTCTACTCAGGAAGCTGAGATCTAAGGATCACTGTTCAAAGCCAGCCCAGGCAAGAAAGTCCAAGGGACTCTTATCTCCAAGTAACCACCAGAAAACTGGAAGTGGTGCTGTGGCTCAAGTCGTAGAGTGGTAGCCTTTAGCTGAAAAGCTCAGGAACAGTGCTCAATCCCAGAGTTCAAGCCCCAAGAAGAAGAAATATTAGATAGTCAGGTATTTTAATGTAAGTAAGGCAAAGCAGAAGCTACATGACCCATTGTTAAAGCTTAGAAGGCATTTTTTCCCTTGTGGAAGGATAAAAAAAATTCCATTTCTTGCATATTTCTTCTAGCTCCGAAACTGTATGATTATTTACAGAAGTTTGTTATGGATAACTAATACTAATGATTCTCCCAGAAGTCTTCTCATGACTTTCAATTCTGTCACAGGCCACATGTTTTTCCCATGTAATCACAGTGCTTTTTAAATTTACTTTGCATCCTTGATCATCACGTACAGTCTGTAGACAGGTGCCATTTCCCTTTAGGGACTTCCTTCCCTCACTTTCTTCTGATCCTGGACAATACTCTTTTCCTTCTCAGGCTTCAAAATTACTTCCCTGCCCCCAGGCCACTTGCAGCTGGCAATGGAATTAACATTCTTCTAGTCACTTGAAAACAAAATACAGAATTCATTTTGATGCCATCCTTCCTGTCTCCTCACCACCTTCATGTATCCTGAGAGACCAGGTCAGTTCTCACTTCATGTGTGCCCTTAATATGCTGTGTTCTCTGCACATTGGTTGAGCTCATTCTGTTAAATGGGACTCTCTCAAAACTAATGCATAGTATTTCTTAGCTCAAATTCAGTGTCACTGAAATACAGTCAATAATTTATTCAATTCAAACCATACATGAGAAAAAGAAATCACAGTATCCCCAAGTAATTTCTCAATGAAGAAAAAAATAAGCTGAAAGCCAGACTCATATTTCACTCTTCTTTTGTCCATCCAGTGGTGTGTTTATCTGCACAATGAACAGGTTAGTCAGGCTCAAGTACGTGTGTGTGTGTGTGTGTGTGTGTGTGTGTGTGTGTGTGTGTGTGTGTAAAATCCTGTGCGGGTCCTACCATTTGAACTCAGGGGCTAGTCCTGAGCTGTTGTGCTAGGGGCAAAAGCTCTACCACTTGCACCACAGCTCCACTTCTGATTTTTTTGGGGGGTGTTTTAATTAGAGATAAGAGTCTTATGGATTTTCTGTCTGGACTGGCTTTGAGCCACAATCCTCATATCTCAACATCTCAGCCTTCTGAGTAGCTACGAGGATTACAGAGGTAAGCCATCAGCATCTAATTTGTTGTCTCTTAAATGCAGCTCTTTGAAATTAGATACTTCCAAGATTTTGCTCCACCTCGTTCTTCTCTCAATAGTAAGCAACTCCTCTGTCTTCCAGTTCCCTTGAACATTTTCGGCTTACAAAGTAAAGTACTTCCTTAGTTTATTTGGTTTTCTTGGAATATATGTCTCTTCATTATTCTTTTCCTAGTAAGTGAATACTTCTACAGGCTCTTGGTGTCTTACAACACCCTGTACATTTATCCATCATCACATTTATTCATGTATTGGGACCATGTCTTTCTCAGACTCACTTCTGTAGCTCCTGGCATAGACCAGAGCACAGGGACAGCTCATAAATTACTTTCTGAGGGGAAGAGTAGAAAGACTATGTGCCACAGATTCTTGGGTCTACTAGGTACTATCAATTCAAATGGATTCACATTAATTTCACCTTCCATTAGCAGAAAAATGAGACTCTTCCTTACTTTCCTTGTTTCCTGTGAAACAGCTTGACATTTGAGTAGTTTGACATTTAAGTAGTCCCTCTTCTCTCCAAGGCAATAAGATAACAAGTATAACATTTGAGTCACCAAAGCAGAAATGAATCAAACCCTACAATCAGGTTTTAAAAAAACAAAACAAAACAAAACAGTCACATATTCTCTTTCTCCTAGCTTTCTGTTTGTTTAATATAAACCTTGATATACTTGTGTACTGGAAATGGGTGATGAGAGAAATTTCTCATTTTATTGGTTGGTTAAACCACATTGTGAACATAAATTTATTTTTATTATGAAAAACGTATTTTTATTAAGAGTAACAAATGTTACTCTTAAAGTACAAGTTTTAAGTCTCTCCTTTTCTCCTAAGCTGTTACTGTTTTTAAATTTTGATATGAAGGGTGAGAGATGATAATGGCAGAAGAAGAGCTTAAAAGTCTTATGGCATATTACTCACTATGCTTTACCTAAGTTGGGCTACTGAAGAATATGTAATTTATGAGTTTTAATAAGTATTTTGAGAAAAAATTAAATAATTGTGAGGAAAATAAATGAAAGTTCTTTGAGCAAAAATATTTGGGAAATATTGAGGGGTTTTTTTTGGACAGTGTGCTAGCACTTTATGAGATAGTATATTTGCAAGCCTGCATCGAGATGTTATAAAGCAACTTTATGAATTTTTTAAGCATTTCTCAATGCAATATATACAAATATCTTTCATATTTTCTAAACAGCAAGTCGGGATGTCTGGCACTCTGCCATTTGAGCAACACCTCCACTTCTGGATATTTGCTGGTTAGCTGGAAGTAAGAGTGTCACAGACTTTTCTGCCTGAGGTGGCATCAAACCAGGGTTCCTCAGAACTCAGCCTTCTGAGTAGCTAGGATTATAAGCACTAGCACCAAAACTTAGGTGTAGCAGCGATACTTTATAGGTAAATTTTTCAAATTATTTTGTGAAATTTTATTTTATTTGAAATTTAATTTTTCTTTCTTTCTTTCTTTTATTTATTTATTTTTTGTCAGTCCTGGGGTTTGAACTCTGGGCCTGGACACTGTTGCTGAGCTCTTCAGCTCAAGGCTAGTGCTCTACCACTTGAGCCACAGAGCCACCTCCAGTTTTCTGGTGGTTAATTGCAGTTTTCTGGCAGATAATAGGAGATAAGAATCTCACAGATATTTGTGCCTGAGCTGGGCTTTGAACAGAGATCCTCAGATATCAGCCTCCTGAATAGCTAGGATTTCAGGCATGAATGACCAGTGCCTGGCTTTTATTTTTTTTTTTTTGCCAGTCCTGGGCTTAAGCTCAGGGCCTGAGCACTGTCCTTGGATTTTTCTCAAGGCTAGAGCTCTACCACTTGAGCCACAGCACCACTTCTGGCTTTTTCTAAGTATGTGGTACCAAGGAATTGAACCTGGGTCTTCATGCATGCTAGGCAAGCACTCTACTACTAGGCCAAACTCCCAGCCCTGGCTTTTAATTTTTAAATTTTTTTTTTACTCATTTCTTTGTCAGCACTTTTTTTGTGGTGGGGGTCATGGGACTTGAACTCAACCTGGAAGCTGTCCCTGTGCTCTTCGGCTCAAGGCTACCACCCTGCCCTCAATCCAAAACCTACTTCCTGTTTTCTTGAGGTTAAGTGGAGATAAGAGTTTCAGGTCTTTTTGTGCCCAGGCTGGCTTTGAACCTTGATCCTCAGATCTCAGCCTCCTGAGTAGCTAGGATTACAGGCATGAGCCACCTCATCGGGCCTCTTTGTTAGCACTTTTATCTGAAGAAGCTAACAGTGCCATTCAATTAAACAGTCTTGATGATTTCTGATAAATTGCATATCACATTACAAAAGAATGTAAGTTAAATACTTAAATATAAAATAAGCCTAAATGATAGTTTATACATATGTGGTTATAAGTTCATGTATATTCAGTGTTTGCAAGTAGGTCATTCATATTATAAATAGATATAAATTCATTATTTTAATATCATTTTATAAAATTTCACAGATTTTTCACTTTGTTATACCTAATAAACTAATTTATAGTTTGAGATAATATTCTTGAAAGACATGCAAAATATTGAGCTATTCAGCTTTCTGCCCAGAACTTCAAAAGGTCATACGAGAAGTTTATAATTCAGCATATCCATCCACCAAAGTGTTGTCATCTTGATCAGAAACACCACTCCCCATTATTCTTCTTCATCCTGTCTATTCCCTTCTGCTCATTTGTGTGTGTGTGAGTGTGTGTGTGTGTGTGTATGTGTGTGTGTGTGCTGGTACAAGAGTTAGAAGACAGGGCCTCCAGCTCTTGCTTAACTTTTTCATTCATGACTGGTCTTTACCACTTGAACCACAACTTCAATCCTCAAGCTAATCAGCAGAGGCACGCCACTGGAGACATCTTACTACCCTAACCTAAAATTTGCATCAAACTTTCCAAATGTGACTGTTTAACTAAAAGAAATCATGAGGAGTTGTTGCCAGGAATTTAACAAGTAAGTAAATAAAAATACGCCATTATTGCAATGGCAAAATACTTGAAAGCCACCATTAACTAATGAAGAAAACATGCTGTACAAGCCAAGAGAAATGGAAAACAATTTAATCTCAAAAAGAATTCTATAGTTTCAAAAACAAATCCACAGTAAACAACCATCCAATTAAGAGGTGGGCTAAAGACTTAAAGAGAGACTTCTCTAAAGAGGAAATAAGAATGGTCTATAGACATGTGAAAAAATGCTTGACATCTCTGGCCATACAAGTAATGCAAATCAAAACAACTTTGAGATTCCACCTCACTCTAGTTAAAATGGTGATTATCAAGAAATCTAATAATAAGAGAAGCTGGCAGGGATGTGGCCAGGAGGGATCGCTACTACACTGTTGGTGGGAGTGTAAACTCGTTCAACCACTATGGAAAGCAGTATGGTGATTCCTCACAAGACATAACATAGAGCTCCCATATGACCCAGCAATCCACTCCTTGGTGTTTACCCAAATGTCCAGAAACAAGGGCATACTAAACTTACTAGCATAACAATGTTCATTGTAGCATTATTTACCATAGCTAAGATATGGAACCAACCAAGATGGCCCTCAGTAGATGATTGGATCAAGAAGATGTGCTAGTTATACACAATTGAATTCTATTCTACTATCAGAAAAAATGGCATTGCCCTATTTGCAAAGAAATAGAAAGACTTGGAAAAAAATCATATTAAGTGAAGTAAGCCAGACCCAAAGGAACATAGGCTCCAAGGTTTCCCTCACTTGTAATAATTAGTACACATCTAGGACTCTCCTAGCAGAGGATCACAATAGCTCAAAAGCTATGTACATAGATAGGATGAGAGTAAACAAAATGAATTTAGGATATGGAAACAAGAGGTTAACCTTTGTGATTGTTGTTCTCAATGTACTATGTGCAGTTATTTCTTTTCTCTTTTTTCCTCCCCTTATGGTTAATCTCATGTGGTCACTTTGTCTGACTTTGTTACCTGGTATATTGCATATACATTTATTTGTTTATTTGAAATAAAGAAGGGGAAGGGGGAAACAAGACGCTTCGGAGTGGGTTGGGGAGGGAAAGAGGGACAAAAACATGAGAAGGGGTATTAATGTTCGAGAAGCAATGCATCAACTACTTGACGAATGTCACTGTAACTCCTCTATACATTACCCTAACAATAAAATAAAAATAAATTCTATAGCTGCAGAAATTCAATTTATGGCAGACACCTGACCTCCCACCCTCAAACCCTTAAGTGTGAAACAGGATTTACACATACACCTTGGTAACGCCTCCTCATTTAAGTGCAGAAAATGAACAGAATCCTGTACCTAGAAGAAAATAGAGAGAATATGTTTGAGAAAGCATTTTACTAAAAAAACTCCAATTCTTTGCTCTGAAGTCTAACTAGATTGTAATAAATACATTTATGTAGATATGTATGTATGCATGCTTACATACACATACATATGTATGTGTGTAGGTGAACACATATATGATATGTGTACACATACCATATACAAAACTAAAATCCAAGTCACACAAACTCATCCACATGGTTGAATGAGGGTAGAAGAATATGAGAAGAATTCATTCAAAGAATAGCACTAACAAATATTATACAGCAGTCATGCATTCATTTCACTTCTTCTAGATGCTCACTTTAAATGCTTACACATTAATAGTTGTAATCCTAGCTACAGAAAACTGAGATGTGAGAATTGCAGTTTGAAGGGAGGCCAGGTGGAAATGTCCCCCTGAGACTTATTCTAGTTAGCCACTCCAAAACTGGAAGTGGCACTGTGGCTCAAATGGTATAGCACTAGCCTTGAGCACAAAGAGGTTCAGGGACAGTACCATGACACAAAAGAAAGCAAAAAGGTTACATTAAAAAAATATTTATTGAACCAGAATTGTAGCTGTAGCTCAATGGTGGAGCTCAGGGGCAGTACCTAGGCCCAAATCCCTGGACTGGTTAAAAGAAATATGTTTTGATTAGTATAAACCTTGGACTCTCCTAGCAGAGGTTTACAATAGGGCAAAACCTAGATACATAAGTCCATATAGGATGAGGCTAAATGAAAGGACCTCCAGGATATAGAAACAAAAGCCATATAATGTGTGATTGTTGTCCTTAATGTACTATATTATTTCTTATCTCTTGTGTTGTCCCTTGGATATCTCATATCTTACCTTGTTATCTGATATATTTTATATATGATTATTTGTTTAATTGAAATAGGATAGTGAAGGGGGTAAAACAAGATGAGGGGAGGGTATAGTAGGAGAGAAGTAGAGACAAAAACATGAGAAAGGGTAGCAATGTTTGTGAAGTAATGCACTTTCTATCTGGCGGATATAATGTAACCCTTCTATTAATTACAAAAAAAAAAAGAAATATGTTTTGAGAAAGTAGCATGCTCTAGACAATAGTCCAAATGTTAGCAATTCAGCAAACAAGGATACATGCACAGATCCCTGTTCTTGCATCCCACTTGGATGGAAGGCTTTTTTGTTTGTTTGTTTGTTTGTTTGTTTTTGAACAGTCAAACAGAGGGAAATGTGAATAAAACAAGACTAGCCTGTTGAAATAGGTAGCTGGGAAGGACCATCTAAGGAGACAATATCTGAAATGATAACCAAATGACTGTGAGAGTCCATCCATAAGGATTTGAAAGTAAAGAAAATGGTAGATGCAAAAATGACCTGAGGCAGGAGCAAACTGGATGGACTTGTGGAACAGCAAAAGGGCCATCAAAATGGGAGACAGAGAGGGTGAAAGGTAGGTAGGTGGGCATGAAGTAGGCACAGTTGGCATGGACAGATCATCAGTACTTTAAATAATGAGGAGTTATCAGTCAATTTTATATCAGAAGTAGCATCATCAGATTTGCTTGCTTGAAGATAACTTTGAGTGGATTACTCATTCTTGATAGTAGAAGAAGTGGGGAAAGCAGAAAATCTGTGGCGTAATTCTTTTGAAGTTAGCAGACTTCAACCTAGGCCTTAATAGTAAAAATGCAAACAGAGTTGGATTTCAATATGTTTCAGAGACTGCATGGCCCCAACAAACTAACAGAATTTATAAAACGATAGGAAAGAAAACTAAGAAATGTCTTCTAGATACTTTATAAGAATAGTTGAGTAGAGAGGAGGTGGAAGAAGCCCATACTGATATACAATGGTCTAGAGGGTGTGTGTGTGTGTGTGTGTGTGTGTGTGTGTGTGTGTGTGTGTGTGTGTAAGAGTGTGTTGATGGAGTTGTTTACCATGGGATTTTTTAATGGAAGTTTTTTAAAGATACTATCACCATTTAAAAGATATCAATTGCCATTGGGGTCTAGGAATTTATTTGGCCAGGAATTTATGAGAGAAATATAAGTTTCAGTATGAGTTTGGAGGTTATTAGCATATGGTAGATATTTAAAGCCACAAACTTGGTAGTGTTGATCCAGGGAAGGAATGAAGACAAAAGCGGTCACTACAAGGCTGTAGCAAAACAAGACACTTGGACAGTCAGGAAGATGAGGAGAAAGCAATTTTAAAAGCTGAGAAAAATCATATCATACACCCAGGTGTGATTCTGATGGCAAGGTGTGACAGAAGGTCACACAACAAATTTCACAGCAGGCTTTTATTTTCTAGTTTGTTCCTTGAGTGGCTATCCTTGGAAAGAAGACTACTTCACTTGTTTAGCATAAAGTCCTGTACATAGAAATACATGTAGCGACCTGATATAGATTAGACTAGACAACTTGGCCCTGTCTTTATTTCCTCCCAGAGAAGAACACCAAAGTTCACTGACCCCAGAAAGAGAGAGGAGAAGAATGCAGTGGGGGAAAAGAGAGAATAAGGATATATGAGAGGAGTTCTCTAAGCTGACATTGAGCTTCAAAGTCATTGGGCTATTTCTCCATTATGTTTTATTCTGTGGTTTCCCTTAAACCTATTATCTCTCCACAGGACCCTGTTTGGTCAGGAAGACAGAGATAATAAGTATCTTCTTGTGCTCTGTTTTGTTGCTTTTTAAGTTCTTGGCATTCTTGGATCTATTTTCTACTAACTGATTAGTATCCCATTAGATGTTCAGAAGCCCCGGGAAAAGTTAGTGAGGGCAAACTCTTGCAAGGTAGTTCATTTCTGTATGTTGATTTTTCAGTATACATATCTTTCTTTTCACTCTATCAGATTTCGCGGCATACCACAAAGATGTGATTTAGCTAACAAGTATTCAAGAAAGTACGTATGTCTTATTCCTGTTCTGAGCTATGACATTTGAGGAGAATCTCTTATGAGCATACTGATGTCAGCTTAATTCTCTACAAGTGTTTATTGAGGTAAAGGTTTATGAAGATAATCCATTAGCTTTGGCTGCCTCCCTTTCTTTTTAAGTTCTTGGAGGGTTGTTATGAATATTAATGTTTATTGTTGCAATTTAGTTCTGTATCTCATACCATTTCTCTTTCTACAGCATCTTGTTTTAAATTCACAAGGCAGTCTCCTCTCATCAAATTCACCTAGAAAGAACTGCAATTCTCAGAGCAGTGTGGTTATCCTGTTTAATTGAATTGTCCTGTTAACAAGGGGTTAATCCCAAGTAAAGCAAATAAAACAATGAAATGCCCACTCTTCCAGAGAGAATTGTCACCCAGACAGACTGCCTAAGGAAAACCTTTGAATTTAATAGAAGACATCAGAGAAAAGTGGGGAGAATGTTTCATTCTCTAGAAAAGCTAGCCATTAGTGTTGTGGCTGGAAGGATTTATTAAGCCACAAAGCAGAAGATTCCACTAGATTAATGCAAACATTTAGGAGCTTATTTTTCTCTGATAACAAATCAGGAGACCTACTGTTTCTATCGATTCCAGGTTAAGTTTGGACAAGAGACATCTTGTTAATATTGTTTTGAAAGAAGTCGTGAACACGCTACACCATATCTCCTACATAGGATGGAAGCCATTGGTGGTATTCAAGCCCCAGCCCACCCCATGTAAAATAGAAATGAATTTCCTCCATGTGACCTTCCTATGATCTCTGCATGTGGAAGCGTAAACAATAGCTGTTGTTCTAGGCTACTCAGGAGTTGGCTTATCTATATAATAATAAAAATAGGGAAAAAAGAGTCATGCCTAAATTGTTAAAATTCTTCTATAGAATTCTCTGTTTCTAAATTTTCACATCCACAGTACACACATAATTTGGGACACTTCCTATTAGCCTTTGTAAGTTGCTAGAAATCCTGTGTGTAAGCTGAATGTGTGTGTGTGTGTGTGTGTGTGTGTTGTGTAGTTTTGTATGCACGGTATATACATATTTTGAATGAAAATCAAGTACCTGTTGACTTACTAGTGAATGTCAAAGTTAAGAAAAGTACAATGACAAAGCCTATATATTTATTTTTACTTTTCCCTAACTTCCTAATCTCAGAAACAAGCTATTTATCTAAGTATCTTAATTTTGTTTAAATGTGCAGTGATATCTGATGCATTTCTTTGGAACTTCTCTTCAAAAGTCTCAATAGAGAGCTTGGAATTTGGCCTAGTGGTAGAGTGCTTATCTAGCATGCACGAAGACCTGGGTTTGATTCCTTGGTACCACATACATAGAAAAAAGCCGGAAATGGTGCTGAGGCTCAAGTGATAAAGCTCTAGCCTTGAGAAAGTCCAAGGACAGTGCTCAGGCCCTGAGCTCAAGCCCAGGACTGGCAAAAAAAAAGTCTCAGTAGATAAATAATGTTGGAAATCAACATGTCATACTCTTCTTTTTTAAACAAATTTTCAAGCCACTAGCTAATGCCATTTTTTAAATTTATTTTAATTTTGTCTTTTGCTAATCCTGGGCCTTGAACTGAGGGCCGAGGCATAGTCCTTGGGATTTCTCAAGACTAGAGCTCTACCACTTGAGTCACAGCACCATTTCTGGCTTTTTTTTTCTATGTATGTAATACCAAGGAATTGAACCCAGGTCTTCATTGTGCATGCTAGGTAAGCACTCTACTACTAGGCTAAATTCCCGGCCCCACTAATGCCATTTTTTAAAGCAGTTTTATCAGGTAGGTGGTACAGAAATTAGTTAGCCCCTCCCCCATTCACCTATAAAGTAACTCAGACATTGGACATTAGGCATTATAGAGCATTAGAGCAGGTGTCTACCCGACACCAAACTTTACTACAGCAAAGTACGCCGAAATTGTAATCCAAATCGCCTCCTTTTAATATGATGACTTTTTAATACCATAGCTACGAAACAGAATATCTAAGTTTGTGGCCATATGCATACTAACAAGAAAATCAAAAACTCTTCAAAGAACTGCTGAAATTAAAAACAACTGTGGAAAAGTAACAAATGATTAATAACTTTTTACCAGGGCCGGGAGTTTGGCCTAGTGGTTAAAGTGCTTGCCTAGCATGCATGAAGACCTGGGTTCGATTCCTCAGTACCACATATAGAAAAAAAGCTGGAAGTGGTGCTGAGCCTCAAGTGGTAGAGCTCTAGCCTTGAGAAAGTCCAAGGACAGTGCTCAGGCCCTGAGCTCAAGCCCAGGACTGGCAAAAAAAAAAAAAAAAACTTTTTACCATGTCTCAACAATCAGAATCTAACATTGTTTTAGTAACAAACAAAATCATCTTGGACTTACAGAAAGCTTCCCAGACCATTAGACCTGAAAAAACACATACCAACATTCTAGCAGCTAATTCCAACTTTACCCACCTATGTCCATCCAATATTTGACTCCATTCTGTTCACCACACATCTGCAGACTGCGAGAAGAAGGGTGACCTCAAGAAAATACAGCTCTGATACAGATTCCTAAAGAACAGACGAAGAATCACTCTTCAGTTTCCCTTTGGCTCATTGCCGAGTTCCCATTAGTCTGTACCATGATCACATGGTACAGACTGAAGAATATATAAAAGCTTAGTTTTCATTTTACAACGCTACAGGAGAAACACTGCATTCCACTTTGTAACCCTGATGTAATTATAAAGATTACTGCTCTAAATGTAAAACTGAAGCATGGGTTTTTTTCACGTCTTTATTAGTCATATGAAAGAAAATTATTATGCCTGCCTTCTATTAGGTTTGCTTTGATTTCCTTTAGACCCTGGGAATGTGGACTAGTGTTTGTTTTCACGGCTGCCAGAGTTTAAACCTTCCAAGAGATTTTGGATTCAACAACTGAACACATTAAAAAGCTAATGTATAACACACATTAAGACCTCAGTCAAAAACCCACAGAAACCTCGGAAATATTTTAAGCCATAGCTTTTGTCATGAAACTATTGTAAACCTATGTTCAAAAGCTTGTTTAAATTTTGTTTAAACCTTTCTGTATGAGGATGCCCTTTCAGAAAGTGGTTTCTGGAAGTGTTTATATCTAAGGCCCATACTGTGGCCATTGTTAAGGATTTTGTAAGGCTAATCATTTTATTTTGATTTCAGAGTCCATACTTTTTTGTGCACTAACTAGAGGGCTAAGTGGAAAATGAGTGTTCTAAGCAAAGAGAACGGAAAGGAGTTCTCAAATGCTCAATAGGACACTTCGTTCTTCCTCTTTTCCTCTATTCCTTCTACTTTTTCCATGTGGCTCAGATGAAAAGACCAAGGGGAAATCTAACTTGTAAGAAATAATGACCTCAAGATGGTCAAACTCTCAAAAGAAAACAGCAGGATGTTGAGTGCTGTTGAAATTAGCTGAAGGGTTAAGGGAGGAATACATTAATTTTTGCCTTTATTAATTTTTGAAAATCATATAATGAGAGGAGAGAAATATTTTATTACGTAAAATGTGCTAACTAATTAACCAGAGCATCTAATATTACTAATGTGAGCTCAGTTACAGAATTAATCCTAAATTTTTACTTGGTACATGGGAAAAATAGATATTAAATTTTAGTGTTCCTTGGTCTTTACTCCCCAAAGCCCTAAGACATCTTAATGTCAAAGTGTCTTGGAAATTTGGTAATAATGATGAACTATTTGCAAGATATTGCCAAGTGCCACTGGCTCATGTCTATAATACTAGCTACTTTAGAAAAGGAGATTTGAGGTTGGCAGTTCCGGACTGGGTAGATAAATACTTGAGACTCTTATATCCAATTAGCTAGCAACAGGCCAGAAATGGAGGTGCAGCTCACATGGTAAAACAAAATCCTTGAGTGAAAAACAGAGAGCATAAATATCATGTAACCCTTCTGTTAATTACAATAAAAAATATGAAAAAAAAGACCTGAGTTCAAACCCCAATACTGGCACAAGTAAGGATAAAAGAATCCTATTTCATACAGGTTATTAAAAACAACCTGTTGTTTTTTCTGCAAGTAAAAGGATAATTTACACTGGGTGCCAGTTGTACATTGTTGCTTAATACATCACATCAAAGTTCAATCACTTAAAACACGAATCACGGTATTTTCTTGGGAATACGTACAAGAGGAGTTGGGATGGCAAATGTATCTCTGCCATAAAATCTGTAGTCTCTGCTGGAATGTCAGAGAAGTCTGCAGACTAACTGGACAGCTTTGTATGGACACTGGTTGAGAGTCCTGCTTTGTGCTGCTAGCACTATTTCTCAATACTTATTACATGACCTTGTCACTTATCCAGTTGGCAACACTGTGTGAAGGTTCTAGGGGTAAGTTTTTTTTTTAATTATTATTACATGATTACTTATTTCCCAATGGAAAGAGAAAAAACTAAGAAGATTGACAAAGGTTCATCCCAGAACATGTAGTATGATGTCTGTTGTGTACTGTTAGTCAAGGCAAATGACAAGATCCAGTCTTGACTTAAGGACAGAGATAAGGGTGTTTGTTGATGGCTGCCTTTAGAAAATACCTGCCACTCATTGTTTATTTTCCAGGATTTTAAAAGAGCTTTATTGAGAGAGGGCAGATGTGTGTCTTGGAGTTTGAACTTGGAGTACTTTGAAAAGTCCCATCACTTAGTGACAACAACATTCTCAATTCATATGCTACTGAAAAGAAGAAAACAGTTGGGGGTAATGAAATAGCCAATATCAAATTAAAAATACTAGTGTAGAGACCACAAGGGCTTTGAGTCATGTTACACAATGCAGATGTAGGGATGATGTGATTTCTTCAGGTATTTTCTAATCCAAATCTTTTCCTGAAATGACTCCTCAGTGGTGAACAGGGATAAAATGTGAATAAAATACAGCCTGGCATAAAGCAATGCCTTGGAATCTCAGCTGTGTACCAGACAACATGTAGTCATTTCTCCCCATTTTATCTTCCAAAGCATATCTGAGAAGATGAAAAAGAAAAAAAGACTAGTAAAGACACTCTGGGCTTTTGTGGTCATCTATGAATATTCCTCTGTTGCAGAGAGGCAGCAAGTAACCTTTCTTTTCCTTGTCATCATATCTGTTTGGGGCCTCTGTGCTGGTATCTATGCATTATGAACTTATGATCCAATCTTTTGTCTTGAGAAATATCCTTGATAGTGGTCTCTGGGTAACTTGGCCTTGCCTTACTCTGGCTGGCTACAAAGCCTAACTCTGCTGAGTCCTCTATCTGACCTAGTAGGCTCCATCTGTATTAGCTTTGCTTCCACGACTAACCCATCAGACCCAATGGAAGTCCCCTAGTCTTTTTTTTCCACATATTTTTTATTGTAATTAATACAAGGGTTACATTACATTCGCCAGATGGAAGGTGCATTACTTCACATACATCGATACTCTTTCTCATGTCTTGGTCCCCATTTCCCTCCCCCCCCCTCATCTTGTTTTCCCCCTTTTCCTATCCAATTTCAAATAACCAAATACACATATATCCAATATATCAGATAACAAGTTGAAATACTGTAACAATATGAGATAATCAAGGGACAGCAAAAGAAATGAGAGATAACATAGTACATTAAGGACAACAATCCTCATTATATGGCTTTTGTTTCTGTATCCTAGAGGTCCTTTCATTTAGCGTCATACTGCATGGCCTTATATATCTAGGTTTTGATCTATTGCAAATCTCTTCTAGAAGAGTCCAAGGTTTCTACTGATTATGGCAAATGGGGGAAACCATTGAGACTATGTTCCTTTGAGTCTGGCTTACTTCACTTAATATGATTTTTCTTTTTTTATATATATTTTTTATTGTAATTAATAAAAGGGTTACATGATATTTGCCAGATAGAAGGTGCATTAATTCAGGCCGGGAGTTTGGCCTAGTGGTTAAAGTGCTTGCCTAGGATGCATGAAGACCCGGGTTCGATTCCTCGGTACCACATACATAGAAAAAAGCCGGAAGTGATGCTGAGGCTCAAGTGGTACAGCTCTAGCCTTGAGAAAATCCAAGGACAGTGCTCAGGCCCTGAACTCAAGCCCAGGACTGGCAAAAAAAAAAAAAAACAAGGTGCATTAATTCACATCTATTGATACCCTTTCACATGTCTTGGTCCCCATTACCCTCCCCTCTCCCCCGTCTTGGTTTTCCCCCCTTTCCTATCCAATTTCAAATAACCAAATACAAATAAATCCAATATATCAGATAACAAACTGAGATGCTGTAACAATATGAGATAATCAAGGGATAGCAAAAGAGATGAGAGATAACATAGTACATTAAGGACAACAATCATTCATTATATGGCTTTCCTTTCAATATCCTGGAGGACTTTTCAATTAGCTTCATACTATATGGCCTTATGTATCAAGGTTTTTCTCTGTTGCAGATCTCTACTAGTAGATCCCAAGGTTTCTAGTGATTATGACAAATGAGGGAAACAATTGAGCCTAAGTTCCTTTGAGTCTGGCTTACTTCACTTAATATGATTTTTTTCTAAGACTTTCCATTTCCTAACAAATGGGGCGATGTTGTTTTTTTCTGACAGCAGCATAGAATTCCACTGTGTATAAATACCACATCTTGTTGATCCACTCATCAACTGAGGGACATCTGGGTTGGTTCCATATCTTTGCTATGGTGAATAGTGCTGCAATGAACATTGCTGTGCTAGTGGATTTAGTATGCCGTTGTTTCTGGATGCTTGCGTAAATGCCAAGTAGTGGAATTGCTGGGTCATAGGGGAGCTCTATGTTTAGTCTTTTGAGGAACTGCCATACTGCTTTCCATAGTGGTTGAACGAGTTTGCACTCCCACCAACAGTGTAGTAGTGATCCCTCCTGGCCACATCCCCTCCAGCATCTGTTGTTATTAGTTTTCTTGATCCTGGCCATTCTAAGGGGAGTGAGGTGGAATCTTAGAGTTGTTTTGATTTGCATTTCTTTTATGATCAGAGATGTCGAACATTTCTTCATGTGTCTATAGGCCATTCTTATTTCTTTTTCAGAGAAGACTCTCTTTAAGTCTTTGGCCCATCTTTTAATGGGATGGTTGTTTCTTTTGAGATTAGTTTTGGAGTGATTCAATTTTTTTACCTGTTGATATATTTTAGATATGAGACCTTTGTCTGTTGTATGGTTAGTAAAGATCTCCCATTCTGTAGGCTACCTAATTAATTTACTAGCTATGTCCTTTGCCATATAGAAGCTCTGCAGTTTAATGGCAACAATCAGGAAAGCAACTCCTTTTGCAATAGCCTCAAAGAAAATAAAGTACCTAGGAAATAACTTAACTAAGACTGTAAAGGACCTTTTTGATGAAAATTTTAAAACCCTGAAAAAGGAAATTAAAGCAGAACTGAGAAAACGGAAAAACCTCCCATGCTCCTGGATTGGAAGAATCAACATCATGAAAATGACAATCTTGCCAAGGGTTATCTACAAATTCAATGCAATACCCATCAATACCCCAATGTCATTCTTTAAAGAAATAGAAGAGGCAATCCAAAATTTCATATGGAATAATAAAAGACCCCGTATAGCAAAAAAACTTCTTAGCAGAAAGTACAGCCCAGGACGAATTTCAATACCAAACTTTAGACTCTATTACAGAGCTATAATAATCAAAACAGCTTGGTACTGGCACAAGAACAGGCCTGAAGACCAATGGAACAGAACTGAGAACCCAGATATTAAACCACAGACCTATGGCCACCTAATCTTTGACAAGGGAGCCAAAAAAATGGAATGGAAGAAAGACAGCCTCTTCACAAGTTGTGCTGGCAGAATTGGTTAAACACCTGCAGAAAACTAAAGCTGGATCCTTCTTTGTCACCTTGCACTAGAATTAACTCCAAATGAATCAAAGACCTGGAGGTAAAAGCCGACACACTGAAAACTTCACAAGAAGGAATGGGAGACACACTAGGCCTCCTTGGCACAGGTCGAAACTTTCTTAATAAGGACCAAGAAACACAACAAATCAGAGAAAGGCTGGATAAGTGGGACTGCATTAAAACCCTAGTCTTTTATTACAGCACAGACAGCAACTGATAACAGAATATCTCCACTAAAATCTCTTCTTAGACCCCTTCCCTCTGAACACCTTCCATGTAAAGAAGAGTAAAGAGCAAGGCGAAAACAGTCTTGCTTGCAAAGTTAGGTTCCAGCTGTCATCGGGGACTTTGATTCAAAAGAGGGAGCAAGCACTGGAAACAACCACTGGCTCAGTTGTTTGTTCAAGCAATGCTATTTATGATAGATACCTGGATTCCTTCTGTAGAGTCTAGCCAAGGAAAGACTGCCTTCTTGTTCATCTTCCAATTAAAAATTCTAGCCACTGTGTCCCCAGTGAGCTTCCTGGTAGGAACTATTTTATGCCTGTGCCAACTCATGTGATTCCAGTGGAAAAGAACTTTGGAAAGAAGGTTTCCTGCAAATTTTGTCCCAGGTGCCTTTCCCTTTGCTAATTTTACTTTGTATCTTTTTACTTCACTGAGTCATCTCACAAGCACTATTGCCTTTGAGTCCAATATGGCCTTTTAGTAAATCTTCAAATATAGAGGTGCCCACATTCTCTACCACCGTGGTTAACTTTGGTATGATGGCACTTAACCTTCAGAATGCACCGGCTCACGCCTGTAATCCCAGCTACTCAGGAGGCTGAGACCTGAGTGTCGAGGTTCAAAGCCAGCCCAGACACTACAGTCCATGAGACTCTTATCTCCAATTAACCACCAGGAAACTGGAAGTGGTGCTGTGGCTCAAGTGGTAGAGCGCTCGTCTTGAGCCGAAGAGATCTCAGAGACAGTGCCCAGGCCCAGAGTTCAAGTCCCAAGACTGACAAAATAAAGAAAATAAATAAAAGATTCAGAATGCACAGAACTGCCTGTTAGCTGGCTTCTCAAGACCTGAATGATATTAGCAGGAAGATTGCACATGATATCAGCACATTTGCACAAGTACATGTACACACACACACACTCACACATCCCTTCAAGCTAATAATATGATACAGCTATTTTTCCCATTTGAAATGTGTTTGTAATCTTTGTTATTTCTACCTTTTGATTTTCAATCTAGAAAACCAGATAAATTCACCTAATTGGAAGCAAACTTACCCACACAATTTCCATTGTAAAGCAATGTTATGTATACTTCTGAATTATATTTTTATTATTTTAAGTAGTTGTACAAACATTTTCCATTCAACAAATCAATTTGTCTGTATAATACACCCTTTTTATTATTCCCCTCTGCCCAACTCAATCCAACCCCTCTCCTCAATTTCAAATAAAACACTGGATATGGAGTCTTACTAAAACTTAATGTTCCATGCTATACAGAGCCCAATAAATATGTTATTAATATGTTGACCACCCCCAAAGTAAATCTTATAGATGGTGTTAGAACTAACAACCAAATTGACTGATCCATTACCAGCCCAAAGATCTGAATGATTATGGCTTTAAAATCATGGTGGAAAAGACATAGACATGAGCCAAAGAAAACCAAGTGCATTCCTGTACCAGCCAATGCCATGTTCCCTAGGTACAGTTCATAACAGTTTGTTCTCCACACCCTCTCTCACTCCCTCCTTACTTTTCTCATCCCCTTCCAAAATAAAAGTCTTTCCTAGTTCTATATCAAAATAAACAAGCAAACAACTGGCTCTCGAGCCAGCAGATATGACCTGCATTTTCAGTAGAGTTATTCACATTTACCTTCACAAAGAACAGGAGAGGGGAAAAGAGTATGGTAAAGAACTTTCAGAGGAAGGCAGCTATCCTCACGGGGCACAGTCTGATTTTAGCATCACTTGCTTTTATTTGGCATGAGGTGGGGAGTGGGGGGGATCCAAAAATAAATAAGCTAGCTTAGAAAGAGCTGATGAAAATAATGATGAAAGGCTCTGTCTACAGCTGGCCCCTCTCTGCACACCGTGCCAAGGGGCTCCACCTCCCTCTCTCACTCCCCCTGCTATGTGAAGTAGCTCACTCATGCTGCCAGGGCAAGTCTTTAACATGAAATGCTTCAAGTACCACTGCAACGCATCCAGCAAACACACCAACTCTAAACTTAGTCTTACATATGTAGCCAAAGACACAGATAAATATAGAGACCTAGAAATACATGTAGAATGCCAAAGACACGTGCTCTGGGCCAGAAACATATTGTGAATATGCAAATATCTCAATGTCTGGTGCGGAAGCTTTGCCCTTTACCACTTGCCTCACTCCAGCTTTCTCTCTACATCGTGGTAATTGCCCCCCTCCACCTCCTGCCAATCTCTTCCCATCTGTTTATTTTTTCCCAAACTTTCATTAAAAAAAATATGGTGTCGCCTCTGAAAAATATGAGAAAGATGGTGCCACAAATGCCATTGCCAGGTATAACAGATGACCCTGCTTCTGAGAAGTCGGGAGCAAAATATATCAAGAAAGAGGAACTTTATCCAGAGTTTTCTCACAAAGGTTACTGAAAATGGATTTTTTACCCATTTTGTGTATGAACTCTGTTCATTGCTGGTCTGCGTTATACTTTAAAGGAATTGTATAATCTGAGCCTTGTCATCAGCTTTCTTAATTTATTTCCCTGAAATGACAGGCCTGGCAGAGGCATGGCTGCCTCTCAAATGTCTGGATTACAGTGTAGCTATGGAAACAGGTGTTAAAGTGCCATGGATGTCAAGTTACATGGGTACTTTGCACATCGCGTTCTATGTGGATGGCAAGGTATCTTACACTAGCTGACCAGTGCCAATGCATCTCTCTGCATGACCTACCAGCCACCATCAACAGGGCACCTTCCTCAACAAATCCAGAGATCAACCCTAGGGTGGAGAAGGGTGGGCAAAGTATAATATAAAATAAAATGAACTATGGGGACCAAGACATGTGAAAGGGTAGCAATGTGGGTGAAGTAATGCACCTTCTCTCTGGTGAATATAATGTAACCCTTCTATTAATTACAATAAAAATATATGGAAAAAATAAATAAAATGAACTGAAGAAAAAGAAAGAGAAGCCAAAATAAATTTCTTTTCCATAGACTAATTACCCTTCTCTGATGTGCAAAGGAGAAAAATGAGAAGAACCTTAGAAAAAGGGATCCTGCCTGAAGCACACACTCGATAGCCTATAAGAACATTAAGTATCTAGTGAATTTCGCCATTATGATACAGAAGAGTTACTTCCAATAACTTGCTAAAGACAATACACACCTTTAATTTGACCTACCAAGAAAGAAAAAGGAATAAAGAAACAGATAGCTCTGGAATAGCGTCTGTGTACTGGCCTGGCGATCAGACATGAGTTATTGTATTTCATTTCATCTTTACAAACAGCACTGCAGGGGAGGTATAATCCCTGTTTTATGAGAAAGGAAACTGAGACTCTGAGAGGTTAAGTAATATGCTCAAGGCCTCAAGGTTATAAGTGCAACAGCCAGAATTCAATCTGAGGTTTGTCTACAAAGCCTATGTTCTTTCCACTGAATCAACCTAGACAGCAAGTTTAGGGCATGTAAGGCCAAACTGGCATCCCCTCTCCTTGGCA